>NW_026623441.1:1115371-1164053 GCF_030028575.1 Malurus melanocephalus | reverse complement strand
GGAATGGGCCAGGAGCAAGTTTGGAGACCATCCCAGAGGAGGATGGAGGAGGGAAAAGGGAGTGAAAGGGGCCCCAAAGGGGCAGCAGAGGGACCTTAGCCATGAGGGAAGGTGACAGTGGGGCTGCTAAATCAGCAGTGGGGTGTGAATGGAGGGCAAGGGGGAGTTYGAGGAATAGAGGGTAGAGTTGTGATTGGAATAGGGGAGGAAGATTGAGGGAGAGCTTGGAGGGAGAAAAGCAGCAGAAGGCAGCACAGCAAGAGGGACGCTGCAGCCACTGGTGCTCTGGCAAGCAGGAGGAAGGGAGGCCAGGAAAGAGGAAGAGGATGGTCAGAAGTAAGGAGCTGGTTGTGCTTAGGGGAGACAGTGTTGAGTGTGTGGCTGGGTCCGTAGGGGCTGGAGAAGAGGATTGTTGAAAGGCCTGGCCAGGAGGCTCTCATCCACGCTTGGACAATGGGGCAAAAACAGCTCATGAGCTGCCACAGAGCGAGCAAGAATGAATCCAGGGCTGCAGASAGAGAAAATCAGGAGGCTCAAAGCTGTTGGAGAGGTCTTGAAGGACCTTTGTCAGAGGGACAAGGRGAGGCTGAAAAAAGCAGCAAAGCCACAGCCAGTGATACAGCCAAGGTCAGGGCAAGGCCAGGTGGAGACAAGAAGATGATGCTGAGGGAGAGACAAAGGTGGCCATGGAGAAGGAACTGAGAGCCCAGAGATCAGATAAGGAGCAGAGCATAGGCTGAAGAACGTTTTTAAGAGGAGTGAAAATTAGCAAGTGGTCCTGATGTGGTGAAGCCTTAGTGAAAGTGGGATGTTGAATATTTCCTCAGTTCCTCAAGTAAGCCAAGAGAAGCTTCCTTGGCTTCAGGTGATCATCTTCCCACAGACACCCACGTGCTCCAGGCTYCTGCCCAGCCATCTCCAGGTCCATGTTTGGAAGTAGAAAGTGAAAAGTATTACTTTTGGAACAAAGACAGCAATTCTTGTGCAGTCCACCAGGGAATCTCATCAAGACTGCCAAGGATTTAGTGGGCCAAGAAGGCAGATTTTAAGTAGTGAATRGTTCAATTAATCATTGATTTTGTTGCCAATGATGCAAAAGTACCAGCTGCCATTCCRAGTCAACACTTCTTTTCTGGAAAGCCCAGCTCCTTGGACAGGCAATGCCAGGACAGAAGGTGCTGGTGTGAGCTGCACAGGTGCAAGGGAGCACATCTGCCCAGCATGCATGGGATTGCTGTGAGCCAGAGCCCAGCAGAGAGGTCCTTGCCTTCCCATGAGCATGCAGCCAAGCCTGCACATCGATTGTCCCCTGAGCAGGCTGGGCTGGGGGAGCTGCTGCTCCTCTCCCCRTCCCATGGGTGGAGGGGAGAGGCCAAATGCACCAGGGCAAGGTCACCCAGCCAATGCCTGRGAAGGATTCATGCTGATGGCAGTGCCTGTAAAACCTCTTCAGGCTCACAGCCCCTGCTCTGGGTCCTGTACAAACACAGGGCAGGGTCTCATGCCTGGCAAGGGGGAAAGCGACCCTGCCCCAGTGTGTGTGGGGAAACACCTGGTGAGGTTTGCTGAGGGGCAGGTAAAAGTCTGGGGTAGGTCCAGAGTAAAMCCATGACTAAAGGCTGCCCAAAGCCATCTTTCCACCCCTAAAGCAGTCCTGTGTTCATTTGTGAGAAATCATTTATGTTTGCTTTCATATGCACTGGAAGCAGATGAGTTTTAAGATAAGTACACAAAGCAAATGGGCCATTTATCACTTCTTATACTGGTGATTAAAGCAAAGGTTTCCCTTTTTCTCTAAGGAATATTGTGAGCTGTGTGCGATCGTGTTAATGACGAAAAGCGGTAACAACAACAGAATAACTATTATTTTAGTGGAAACGGAGGTGTTGGAGAAACATAATCKAAGAAGCTGGGGTGGGACAGGGCTGGGATACAGGCTCAAAATCCTGATTCCACTGACTTTGTAGGCTGAGATGCCACAGCAAACAAAAAAGGTCAGTTTTTTAATAATCAGAGATGACTTCAGTTATTTGGGAGCGGGTCCGTGGTGTTGCCTAACTGCTGAGGACATCCCATGAACCTCACAGCCACTTGCTGTGTTTTGATGGCCAATTTGGAACTGAAGCAACTGTGGTGGAAATAATTATCTCACCGTCTGATTTAGTCACTCCGGCAAAGGTGTTTGCAGAACGTAGCTGCTTTGTATAGGATAACAAAAAAGCAATGGGCTGGCTAATTCAATTAAAGCAAATAACTAGGGTCTAGGCACTGACAAGAAYGTGGGAGGAAGTGGTGTTGTTTCCACTGTGACTGGCAGCGAGCGACTAGCGAAAACAAGGTGGTTTGAGGAAGGCTTGCGTGTGAATGGCATTTCCCTGTTCTGTTTGTCAAGCAAAGGTGGGAATATCGAGTCAGAATTTACTTGCATCAGTTCCTTTACAGGAATAGACGGGGCCCCCGCGGGAGCGGTGCCCGGCTCAGGGAGCGGAGCGCCCTCAGTGCCAGGGACCGGCGCTCCAGGGCGCTGGGGTGACACGGAGCTAAAGGGGAYAGGACAGGCTGCAGATGGCGGTCTGTCCCCCCGGAGTGCCGGGCTGCTGTCGCTCTCTGTCCCCTGGCAGCAGGAGGCTCGTACCCAGAGCAGTGTGCCCGTGGCTGATTCACTCCGCGCTGTCCCCGGGCTGGGCGCTCTGGCTGCGGGGCTGSGCCACRGCGATTCCAGAAGTGAATCACGCTSTGCTGATGGCTGCAGCAGGAGTGATAACCCACAAGTGTCTGACAGCGCCGTACTCTGTCTCTGCCTGCCTGTGCTCATCTTTCCTTCATTACTAAGATAAAAAGGCCGCCTGTACTGATTCCGGGTGCTCCATCCTGTAGGACAGCCCATAGGATGTTGATTCCCTCCTGACCACCTCAGATGACTTTGCATGAGGAGAAAATATTTCTGTATCAGAACCCACTTTAAAGGAAAATTGCCCATAGATAATTCCAGCCTTTTGGTGSCTTAACCTTTCAGTCAGGGTCTGGAGAGAGAGGCAGAACTGAGGTGCAGCATTTTTGGCAATTGAAACAGAGGGGATATACTCTGGTCTTAGCTCTGTCATTTCAAAGATGCACAGGACTGTAAATCTGGGAAAGCTCAGACTTGAACTGGCATTAYCTTTGGCCCATCCTGATGTTCCCATGTTGCCTTTGGTGAGTTTTTTGTCTGTGCCTTGTCCTGGTTCAAATTAGACTACAAGCTCTCTGGCACAGTGCATGGGCAATTCTGTGTCACTGAGCACAATGTCACTGTGTCACTGCACACCATGAACTGGTGGCTCCAGCTGGGAGCTCTGCGTGGTGCCACAAAGTCCAGGAGAAGGTGGCAGAGTGAATGTAACAAACAGCCAAGAGCTACCATGGCTACAGCACATTTTAAAACACACAAAGTGCCAGCACACGCTTCCTGGGATGTTGGAGAGTGCAACCACGCTGGGCACGCTGAGTGCCTCGGGGGACAGAGCCTGCCACACCAGCCACAGGGCATCCCAGGAAAACAGCGAGAGGAGAGCAGAGGGTTTCCTATGCAGTCAGAGATGCCTTAATACCACTAAATGAGTGCCCAAATCTCTCAAGAAAATTAAAAAGCCCCACAGCAGGATGTGCCCAAAGCAAAGCTGACACGTGCATGGCTGTGTGATGCAAATGTCCGCACTGCAGAGCTCCAGCCATTCCCATGCTCTCAAACCATGTCCACAGCTGATGGGATTGGATGTTTGAAACTGTGTCCGTTTCCATTTCCAGCTGGGCACCGCTGRGAGGGCCCAGGATGCTTCACCTGCAGGTAAAACCCTCACTGCTGTTGGGAGCCAGCCGGAAAACAGCTGCTTGACCACATTTACCTATACCAAAGGGCAGTTCCTTTTGTTCTGTGGTTGGCACCAGGAACTTCACACCACTGAGTTTTTTTTAAAAAAAGTTGTTTTTTTCTCTTACCCAGTTTGGATGGGGCTACCTCCAGCTCTTCCTTCCTCACTGCTGGTTTATTCTCACTGCTTCTGCCTCCCGGTAACGCAGCAGCAGTGGCTGACGAGGGAGGCCAGGTGGCTCACTGATGTTTGTGTTTTTGCAGCAGCTGCATTGTCACTGCCTGTGCTKGTTTGGCTTTGACAGCAAAACA
This sequence comes from Malurus melanocephalus, assembly GCF_030028575.1. Classification (NCBI taxonomy): domain Eukaryota; kingdom Metazoa; phylum Chordata; class Aves; order Passeriformes; family Maluridae; genus Malurus; species Malurus melanocephalus. The sequence continues at coordinate 1,159,891 of NW_026623441.1, read as the reverse complement.
AACTCCTTGGCGTCTGTATGGCCCTTCCCATGTTAGATCCCTTCCCAGCCCCATGGAATGTGGAAAGCCTTTTTCCTAGGGGGTGGGAAGGTCTCTGGCCCCACCCTCCCCAGCACCTCATGGCTCTGCAGCCCAGGCCATGCTCGTAGCAGCAGCACCCTGGGAAGTGTATCCCAAGTGGAAGTGTTTGTGTTTTTTGTTTCTTGTTTGCTTTTTTTCCTTTCCCGCTGCTGCCACAGGTCTGTCTGCTTTCCCTCTGCCTGTCAATAAGTTGGGGCTGTGGGACAATAAGAATTCTGTCTTGCAGAAGAAACAGTGAGTTTTGTGACATTTGGAATTTGGGCTTTTGTTTGTTGCCTAGTTTGGTTTTTTTTTATTTTTTAAATTCAGCAAAGGATGGGGGCAAAGCAAGATTTAATTAAGATCTTTCCTGGGGGAAAAAACCTCCAAGAAACAAGAAAAATAAATAAAATAAAATAAAATAAAATAAAATAAAATAAAATAAAATAAAATAAAATAAAATAAAATAAAATAAAATAAAATAATAAAATAAAATAATAAAATAAAATAAAATAAAATAAAATAATAAAATAATAAAATAAAATAATAAAATAATAAAATAAAATAATAAAATAATAAAATAAAATAATAAAATAATAAAATAAAATTAAATGTGTGGTGTGGACACTGTGCCATGATGAGTGCGGGTGACTCAGCAGAGCTGGGGAGATGCCCAGACACCTCTGTCCCTGGAGGAGCAGCCAGAGATGAGCCAAGAAGCCTTGAATTTGATGTAAAGGAGGCTCACTGGTGGGGAGGGCACCTCTTCACCCCTGCCAAAATCAGTGACTTCAGCCCACTGGGAGCACTCGTGGCTCTCCAGAGCTGTGCTCCGTGGGTGCCCATAGGGAAGCCCAGCACAGGGCATGCAGGAGCCTTCCCTGCAGGATCTGGGGCTGGTCCTGTGTGATGGAGCTGGAGTGTGGTTTGGGTGCTTGGGCAGGGCTGAGGGAAAGCTGTGCCTCGCTGGGGCCCCTGGCAGGCGCTGGTGGCAGCTCAGGGGCTGCGTGTGCAGCACTCAGCTCCTTCTAAAAACAGGAGACTTACTCAGAAGCAGAACAGAGCTGCCACTTGCCTTTGCTCCAGCCCTTTTACAGACAGTCCCCATTTGTCCTGATTTTACTTGAGCAGTCGCTGAATGAATCGCAGCTCTGGGGTGTGCAGGGGGTGCTGGCAGTGCTGAGTGCTGCTGGCCGAGCTGGAGCTGCTGCTCTGCTCAGGGATGTGGGGATCCCTCTGCAAGGGSTGTGCTGGGAGCAGGCTTCATCCATCCATGGTTGTGTGGGGCTTATGCCACCTCACATGAACCCAGGGGCTCTTCCTTTTCCCCAGGGATACACCAAGAGTGTTTTCATTAGTGTTCTCCCTCCTGTTGCTGTTTTTCTTCTTTCTTTCTTTTTTCCCCTGAACTTTTTAAAGAAACACAGCCAAGCTGCTGAGCTAAGAGGTTTGTTTCCCTGCAATGCAGGAGGATGCAGAACATGGAGTATTCCTGCAGTCTTTTCAAGGGAGTGTCCAATGGCAGGAAGGACATTAGCTCAAAACTTATGCTCAGAAGGAAGGAAAGAGAGCAATGCTGGTTTGACCTGAGCTCCAGGTGACTCTTGGTTTGTGTGAAACTCAGCAGATCCCCAGACCCACCAACCAAATGTCCCGAGGAGCCACAGCATTCCTGCTGCTCTTTCCTGGCACACATCATGGTGATGTGAGGTGGGGCTGCTTTTTCTTCCAGAATTCCCAAATTGATGAACCAGACAGCAATTCAGAGCACACAAACATGGGGAATGGGCTTCTTTCTCTTTTGTCTTGGCATTCTTACAAAGCTGTGGCAAAATGAACAGGGATTCACAACAGGAACATTTTCCTAGAAAAGATCCACATGGACATGAGTTTTTGGCCTATAKGGTTATAAGCAGAGGTAAAAAGAAATGTTTATCTGTTTTTAACTTGGAGTTAAGGAATTTAAAAGCAAGGRACATCTTTCCATGTTGGTCACCTTAAAGCATCGACCTGATTTTCATTTTTCCAGCAGTAACAGCCTAAATTCTGAAAAAGCAGCACGTCCTTTATGAAGTCTCCTACTTCAGTTAATAGAAGCAGGGCACAGTGAGCACACGTGTGTGACAGAGGACACACACAAACCAGGTCATCTTCATGTTGGAGTCAAAATCAGAACAGACACCAAAAAACCCAAACCCAACCAAAACCCTCGAAAGACTCACATGTTTGATTTCACCTCGTTGGAAGGTGAGCTTGAGACCACCAAGCAAGACCTTGCAGGCGTCTGAGTGCTCAATTGTTATTAATGCTCTCCTCTGCTTTACTGTCTAGACACCAAACGGAGGTGGCTGCAGTGGCTTCTAATAAATGACATTTCTTGCCCTCAGAAACTTCCTGTCTAWGTCAATGGGGCAAGTGGCAGAAGAATGGAAACATTACTAACTAGATCCCTCCTCCACCACCTTGAAAAAAGAATACAATGAGAGGATTGTTAAGAAAAATATTAAAGTTTTTGATAGTTGCAAAAAAGGAAAAAATATGGGCAGCATTTTCTGAATGGAGTCATATGCCTACAAGTGCTGGAAATCACACCATGGACCCGTTTACAGCCTTAGGCACCTGACCTTTATTTGCCCAGGGTACTCAGGGCTGCTGCAAGGAGCCCTTGGGGTGCCCAGCTCCAGGAAGGCCCCACAACTCCCCCTCATGAGCTCACAGTCTCAGGTATTTCCCTTCCCAGGCAGAGCTGTCCCAGCTGGTGGTGAAGGGAGCATTCCCAGGGGGCTGCTCCCTGTTTGTCCTTGCTCACAGGCAGATGAGAGATGAAGCCTCAACACAGCGTGCAGGGATGTGGTGTTGGTGGGGAAGCTTGAGGCATCCATTTCCAACCTGTCACCTTCCCAAGGACTCTGAGGTGGGACGGTGTCCAGTGGTTGTGGGGTGGCTGTGAGAGGCAGGYGTGGGCCCAGGGTTACCCTACAGGAGTTGCTTTTGGCTGGACCAAGTATCAAATTAAAACCAACCAACCCCAAGCCCCASCAACCTCTTTTTGTGGGCAATTGCATCCATTATCCTAATTAAGGAGAGAATGCCAGAATTCTGAATAAGGATTTGGGTTGACTGGAGTGATTTCCCACATCTCCTCCCAGAGGAGGTACCTCTGAGGATGCAAAAGGAGCAATAGAAGTGTAGCACATGAGAGGTTTCTGTGGCAAGCTAGGGGGAAAGAGCAGAGATCAGGGATGGTTCTGGCACAGGTCTCAGGACACAGAAAGGCCTCGTGGCTGTCACTCTGAGGTGCTGGTCACCACTGTAGCTCTGTCTGAAGTGGTGGGTGTGCAGCTTGTCAGAAACTCAAACTCTTTATTTACAAACCCACTCATCACTTACAAGCCCGCTTATTTACAAAGCCTGCTGATAAAAGCACCTCGCCTTCAGCTCTTGGAGGAAATCTCTTTAATCACAAGTCTCAGGCTGCTTCTTTGCTTGGGTTGGTTTTTCTTTTATTCCTGCTTTGCACTTCACTCACAGCGTTATGCAGACAGAGGAGAATATCGTGAAGGCCACATGGACAAATGTAAGAAATGTCAGTGCTGGGCTTGTCTGTGCAGTGTTTGTGTGCCTGAGTGTGGGGTTCCCTTGGCTTGTATGGGTTTCCCTAAGCTTAAGGAGACAGAAATGGGGCTGGTGGCAGTGGGACTTTCCTCCTGGGAGACACCCCAACAAACCCCACTCCCCAGGGCTGCAACACAGAGCTCTGTGGAGGAGGGCTCAGGTGCAGACCTCAGGGGGCTCATGGGGAGCCCTGAGTCTGCAGTAAATCTAGGGAGGTTTTTTTTTAGCCATCCAGCTCTACAGARTGTGAGCAAGATGATTTATTTCTTCAGAGGTTTATAACTTGGCAAAATTTGGATGGAGGTTTTTTGCAGGCAAGCAGCACATTCCTGACACACAAGCCAAAATCCTGCCACATTGCAAGTCCTTTTTCCAAAGCCTGGGGACATGAGGAAAAGGTCACCAAGTTTCTTGAAGCATGGAGCGGGGGAGACTTTCTTCCAGCTAAGTGATCAGCAACTACTTAAAATTTCCAGGCAAAGAAAATACACTGGGGCAGACTMCAACATGGGATATTTTAGCCCAAAATCATAAGCAACCACAACTAGGATGCAAGAGACAAGTGCTGGATTTCCTTRTGCCCCATTTTTACGTTTTTCAAAGACCGAAAGTTGCTGTACGGTGAATTTGCTATGGTCGGGAAGAAGCAGTGCCCKGCTTTGCTTCTCCCCCCACCTCCCCTTTTTCTGAATGAAAGTGTTTTACAAATGAAAAATGAGGTTTCCTGAAATGAAGGGTTGCCTTTTATTCTGAGTTGGCTTCCATGAAATGTATTTGTGRGCTTTCTGTGCTTATCTCTGCACTTGCTGGGGGTGACAAGTGACCGTACTGTGCTGGTCAATTTGGGCAGGCAGAGGCCACTGGGGCATTTGGGGAGGTTATGGGAAGGAAAAGGAAAAGGATTGCCACTTTCTTTGTTGCCTGTTCCTACACTCAGAGTCAAACCTTGTGTAGCCCTGCTTCTCCTCAGGGCCCTTTGGACACGCAGGGAGGAACAGGCTGCAAGAGGGAGGTGTCCCTGTCACACCACGGGCACAATCCCAGCCTGCTCTCCCTCCTTGTGTCATCCTGGTGAAAGGCTTGGCTGCCTGGGCAGCATCMCCCACCCCACTTGGGCACCAAAGGCTTCTGGTTCCCCAGTCAGARGGGGAACGGTGTCCCTGCACTGCTCACAGGTATGACCTGCACTTGCCCTTGGTGCTGCTGGCTACCTTGCTCTTCCTCGTGCTTCCTAACTCCCTCATTTTTTACAGGTCTTCACTCACTCTGGCTCTTTAATGACCTCCCTTTGTGTCCYATTCCCTCTTCCCCCCTAAACTGCCACTGCCTGGAGGGCCACCAGGAAGGGTGGGAAGCACTGAGGAATGAGAATGAGGGAACACAAGTGGCTCCAGAAATGCAGGCTGACCTGCACAGTCCCCTGGGCAGGTGACAGAGTGAGGACACACAGGCATGTGTTGGACAGTGCCATCATGGCCACCATGAGCGGGAGAGGAGCAGCTGATACCAGGAGAAAGGGCTCCGTAGGGAATGGCAGCACCTCAGAATGCTTAGAGAGATACTTGAGAGCACAGTGAGCACCAAAACTCTCCCTCCCAAGGAAAAAGCAATGCCCACTGTGTCTGATGGAGTTAGATCTTGTAAAAAAAAACCCAAATTTGCTCACTCTCTCTCACCTTTGTGGACTCATTCCCACAAAGCTTTGCTGAGGCAAGAGCTCCACAGGAAAATGAAAAGTCTGGTAAATCAACCCCTTGCCCCTCATCTGTCTGGCTGRTGGGAAGGGCACAGCAGCACAGCAGAGGAGAAACCACCTTGGTACAATCTTGTGCAGGTGGTCAGAGCTGCAGGGATGCTGCAGTGGAATCTTCCACCAGGCACACAGGAAGGGCTGGTGATGTCCCATAAAGCTGGAGAGCTGATTCCTCCTCACACTCAGGAAGGCCTTGTGCTTTTTAGAGYAGTCCTGGCTTCAGTTTTCATCCTGTGGGACAAACATAAAAGCAAAAGGATGTGAATTTGTATCTATGAGCAGGGGTAGGTCTACTAAGGGCCAGGTCTGAGGAGATGGAACCTTTGCTCGCCCCTATGTAACTCCTGTTGGCATTGTGCCCACTGCACATCKTCTTCTTTCCCAGGGCCAAAACGGCACAATTTCAAATGTGATGTAACAGATTGTGTAAAGCAGATTCTGTTTTGCCAGAGAGAAAACCCTTCTTACGTTGTCAAGCTGAAATAATATATTGGTAAGAAGCGCAATTATTTTTTAAAAAATACACTGCCACTGCAAAATCCCCCTCAAGTAACACCCCTTCCAATAAATCAAATACTAAAAAAAACTCTTTCCAATGAAAGACCAAGCAAAATACATGAAACACAAAACCCAAAAGGACTGACCAGCCCCTAGACTGACAAAATGGAAGCAATTGGGTTTTATTGGAATATGGGGAACTGAGTAGATGTAAGCCCAAACAAAATGCAAATTGGGGAAGTGGGAAGAAAACATWAAAAAACCCCAACAAGATGAAGAATAGAAGGAAATAAACACTTGGGGCATAATTCCAAAAAGCCCACACTTCGTGGTGTGAGTCACTTCAGATGATGCTCCACCAGCCCACTGTGTCTTTGTTCTCCTCCCTGCTCTCTGCAGCRCGATAAAAGCACAGGAAGGATGTTYGATGGCAAATTGGCCATYGGCCACTTTCAAAGGGGAGTCATTTAGTGAGATTCACTCATATTTGTATAAGCTGAAACAAACAAAAAAAATGAACAACATCRGTAAAGCAACCAGACTGCTCTTGCAAACACACTTCATCTTGGATCTGACTGATGGGAAAACCACTCTGTTAGAGAGTGACAACACCTCCCAGCAAGCCTCAAACACCCTTTTCTAGATGAGTGTTTATCCCCATGTGGTCAGTCATGGCTGACCATATCGTGTACAAGTCTGTTTATTACAGCCCTACAGTATTAGCTTTACTTTTCTTAAATACAGGTGTGCATGCAGGGGGGTTCTGTGTTTGACTTGCCCTTCATTTCTGTAGCGCAATGGAGCTGTCAAGCTTAGACCAAAATCTGTGAGCTGTTCTTCCCAAAGTGGTCAACCTGATAAAAAGGCTCCCCAGAAAGGCGGAACCATTTTCATCAGTGAGTGTTTATCACTCACTGTCTTTGGTAAACGCCAGCTATTCAGACTGAAGGTCAAAAGAAACAGAGGAAACCCACAACATTTCTTCAGTTATTTGAGTGACATGCTGCTCCCGGAAAGGCTGAGAAAGCTTTTGAAGACCGAGTAGTTTTTCATTCATGAGAAATGAGTTGGTTTTCTTGTTTGTTTGTTTGCTTGTTTTTAGGGGCTTTTTGTCTTTTCTTTCTTCTTTTTTTTTTTTTTTTTTTCCTTATAAAGTATCTGTTTCGCAGATAAACTCGACACAATTCACCGCAGGCAGGAAGCCTCGGAGGGTGCGGTCGCTGGGTAGAGCAGAGGCCCCGGGCTCTGAGTGTCACTGCCATCCCCGCCGCTGGCACGGACTCACTGGCTCTGGGCTGAGCCACCTCCCAGCCCCACACCCCAGGGGACACGGTGGCACACCGAGGGACATCCCTGCTGCTGGACAGACAGTGCCAGCCACATGATCTGGGGGCTGCCGAAGCCCATGGGCAGTGTGTGCTTCCTTTCACAAGTCCTGCTGTTTGTCCCTGCAAAAAGCACTCAGAGTCAGGCACCAAAGGCTCGGAGTGTCCCTAGAAGCTACGCTGGGTTTGTAAATCGAGTTTTCAGTGTGTTCAGAGGGCGGCAGAGCAGTGACAGCACTGCTGCCTGCACTGCAGCATCAAGCATGGCCTGTCCTGTGTGAGCCACCCAAACGTGCGAAGATTCGGCTCCAGAAGGACACCAAGGGTGGCGTCTCTGCTGTGCCACCGACACACGTGGTCACAGGGAGGCACCAAGGCTGATCTCATGTTGGGAGGGGAGCCTTGGGYGCTCTGTCCCACCTCAGGCAGGGCTGCTCTAGACCCATCCAGCTCTACAACATTGTGTTCCTTGTCCCTACCCTCTCCTTATGCCAGCTCTTTTGTTTGGCAATCATCTGCTCAGTGACTCAATGTGACTGATGATGAGTTCGAGGTGAAGGTGGAGTCCTTGGACAGGGTGGTGACGCAGCAGCCTCAGAGCCATGAGCTGAAGGGCTGTTTCCAGGTTTGCAATTCCTCAGTCCCGCAGCAGAATCCACTCCGAACACCACAAGAAAAGCACAACRGTGTGTCTCAAGAGCACATAAGCTCCGTGAAGAGACACCTACAGAAGTTCTTAGAAGTCAGAAGTTCATCTTTAAACAACCCTTAGCTGCAGCCTTTCTTCAGTCTTCAAAACTCAAATGTTCATCTTCACCTGTCTTCAATTCTCACTTTAGGCAACAAATAGCACGTGGCYCCTTTTTTTCTGACCATAGAAATCTTGAACTTACAGACTCAGTCATAAAATTATTTAGGTTGGAAGAGACCTTAAACCTCATCTAATTCCAACCCCCTGCTGTGGGCAGGGACACCTTCCCCTAGACCAGGCTGGTCAAAGCCCCCTCCAGCCTGGCCTTGAGCACTTCCAGGGATGGCACATCCAAAACCTCTTCAGGCAAACTGCTTCAGTGTTTCACCGTCATAGTAAAGACTTTCTTCCTAACATCTAAACCTCTCTTCTTTCAGTTTTAAGCCATTCCCCYTTGTCCTACCACTGCACATCCTTGTAAAAAGTCCCTCTCCAGCTCTCTTGAGGCCCCCTTTAGGCACTGCAAGGTGCTAGACAGTGTCCCCAGAGCCTTCTTTTCTCCAGGCTGAACAAGCCCRACTCTCTCACCTGTCTCCACAGGAGAGGCRCTCTCAGAGGAGCCCTCTGATCATCTTTGTGGYCCTGCTCTGGATTTGCTCTAAKGGTCCACRTCTTTCTCACAYTGGGGGCCCCAGAGSTSGATGCCCCACTCCAAGCAGGATCTCACCAGAGCAGAGCAGAGGGGCAGAATCCCCTCCCTTGCCCTGCTGGCCACGCTGCTTTGGATGCAGCTCAGAACGTGGCTGGATTTCTGGGCTGTGCATGGACATTTCTGGAGCTTCCTGTCCATCAGTTCTTTCCTGCACAGCTTAAACCATGGGAATCAGGACTCCTTACCCYAGCACAACTACAGCAGCCTACATCCCATCTGAGGTGCCAAAATCTGCTGGTGAGGCTGGGCGCATGAAACAGTGGGATTGGTGCTGGAAAAGTGAACACAAAAGTTCTGATGTGCTATGGGTGGTGTCCAAGGTACACTCAGGAGGCTGGACYGAAGCATGGATTAACACAGCTCAGGTGGAACTGGGCAATGAGCACRCTCAAGAGCAGAAAACCACACACAGAACGTGGTGCACTCCCATGGCACACGGAGCGGAGTTTATCAAGGTTTCTAAGGAGATTCAAACATTCACATATATGAGACGCTAAGAAAAATTGTGTATTTTGCCCGTGAGCAAATCCATGACCCACCTGGGTTGTAAAGCTGCCACTGACTACATGAGCTAGAAATCAGTTTTCCTGTTTGACTCAACACTTAATAATGGTCCTAAAAGGTCAACCCAGGCAATGCTGCAGCACAMGGGTAAAACGTGCTTGCAAGAGATGTCTTCCTCAGAGATTGCACCAGCAGTTATGCTGCTGATTTTGGRAATTTCAAAACATGGAATAGGTTTTATCCTTGTGAGACAGAAAGTTTTCCTGGGGTTAATTTTATTTAGTTTTGTAGYATTTTAAATTATTACAAAGAATAATCTCCCCTTCTGCACCAAGATCTCACCTTCTCCTGTTCCCCGGCWCAGGTGGGTGGAAATGTCTGAAGAGACAGCGACGGAGATTCCCTTTCCTGCGCAGGCTGTACCAAAGAGAGCCACAACAGGTGCCTACCAACATTTTTTATCCCGATGATTCAGAGCTCTCTGGTCTCTTCTAATTTATTTTCAAACCTGTGTCTGCCTGTATTTATGTCAGGTTCTAAAAATAAGTAGCATGTTAACATTTTGAATTTTAATTATCTGCTGAATATCTAAAAAGATAAGCTGGAAYGGGAAGCCCCTCTGTGAGCAGAAATACAATCTAGTTAACACGAGTGAAATTTATCAGAAAAAGTGAGTAATGAGCAGTGAGAAAGGCTGTCTCATTTTGCTAATTTTACTTTATAAATTATCTGATTTGACATTCTGTGCTAAAAATCTGCTTATGAACCAAGAAAAGGGAGGCATGTGCTCCACTTGGTCGAAGCAGAATCTGTGGCTGCAAAAAATTTGCTACATTARTACTGCAGCATGAAACCCCGTGCCACCAAAACGAAGACTCTCGTGGTTGTTTCTAGATCCAGTATTTAGAAATAACTGGGTACACTGGGCTTCAGGTTTGAGTCTACACTGAGCCCCCTGGTTATCTGCAGTCACATCAGCACTGCAGTAATTTCACCACACAGGTGCCATCAAAGCTCAGAAGCACGCAGCAAAGCTCTCCTTCCCCCTGCCTGCATCCCCAAGCACATTTCAGGAATAAAGGAAAAGATAATTCTTAATCCTTAACTTGTATTTAATACATTTTTCATGAGTTATATTGAGGCCATCAGCCCATTTTATTTGTGCGCTCTTGCCTGGAATCAGCAATGAACTTTTACTATTAAAMGTTTTTTCAGGAGGAAGAAGTGAAAGGCTGCCAGAATAGGCTATAAAAACTAAGCATGTGTTAATAGCATCTGTTACAAATAAGGCTGGATTCCACTTTCCATTGTCTTAYTCCTTTTTCCTCAAGTTGTTTAATTTTTTCCAATTCAAAAGGAATTTGGCTGAAGATTTCCCTTGCTTGGTCTTGAGCTCATGGAAGGCTGCYTGCAGAAGAGTTGTACAAAACATATTAGAAAGCCTTTAAACAGTGGGGAAAGGAAGATGGTTGTCTTCTGGGATGTCCAGAGCAGAAGCAATTGGGTGCAATACAGAAGCCCTCCTTGTCCCCCCATTCATTCCCCCCAAAATCCTGCAGATCTGTCAGTGCTGCTGCTCCAAAAGCTGTTCTGTGCAGTGAWAAATGTCACCGAGGCACTATAAATTACTCAAATTACCAAGGCATGTTATTTTAAAGGATTTCAAGGCTGCACTGGTGACTCTCCAAAGGAAAGCCCCCTTGGGTTGTCATGTAATACTGAAAGAAGTATATAATTTACATGATAAACACCTTGTTTTGAAATAAATAAACCATTTTGGACATGCTCTCAACATATTTGTTAAAGACAAGCTTCTAGAGCTCTGCAGCTCAAAACAACACAAGAGAAATGGAGCTGAATTGTACATACCTCTTCTTTAATCCTTGGCACCACTGCGTAAAATCAGAACTTAAGAAAGGTAAAGACAGAAATGGCTATCATGTTCCCTTATGAAACTGTGTTCCCTGTTACTCCCAGTTTTCCCTTTCATTTCATGCCAAAAAAACTCTAGTAAGTGACGCTMAGTCAGAAAACAGGCTGTCAACCACACGAAGCCAAAATACTCTTAACACGTAACACAGCTTGTGCAAAATTATTTCTGCCTATAATTAACCATCTTTTTTTCATGGCTTTCTTTAGGAATGTTGAATGAAGCAGTGTCCTGTGTTAGCACTGCAGAAGCATTCCTAACTACAGCCAACCTCATGTGTGCACACTTTGTACTAATGCTTGATACAGAAGAACAGGAGAACTGCTAATGAGGACAYAGCAGGTAAATTGAACATCTCTTTATCACTGTATGGACAGGCTGGAATGGAACTAGGGATAAATATTCAAACAGCATTTGTTTTTTTAATCCTTGAATGGTAAACACACCAAATTCTCTCCTAAAAATCCTCTGAATGAATTTACAAGTTACAATTATTTTTATCTTCAGATGAGGGTAGTCACCTAGAACTCCCCTAATTACACAGCTAGACCAGAAATGCTGAAAGACCAAAGTCCTATTTGAAGTCTATCATCATGTTTAACAAATTCCAAATATTTTAACCTGTCTGGAGGCCTGACTAATTCAAACCATATTTGCATCTTCACTATGCATGTGCTGCTGCTTGTTTTGACAGTAGTCAGAGTATGTTACTAACTCCTGAATGATGTGAAAATTTCAAGTGCCATGCAGGAACTAYGGCTCCTAAGAGCCAGAAACAGATTGCAGGTGCTATATATCCTCAGGGGTCTCTCCTTCTATCCCTGGATAAGATGCACCTGATCAATCAGATCCAGAGAGCCAAAGCTTTACAAGATTAAAGATCCAGATGTGAATTTTGTATCTCAGGCTTCAGCAGGACTACTGCATTCAATTTTCAATTACAATGTGTTCGGATGACGTTAAAGTTATTTTCCTTCTAATTTTTATAAATACTATAGAATGTTAAGAGAAAAATAGCAGTTATGTGTGCAAAACATGTGAACTCCCTCATTGCTAGTGAGTCCAGGAACATGTTTGGATACAAAGATCAGTATTTGCATCCATTGATTCATTCAATATTGTACTATTTGATATCCTCCGGGAAAACACAGCGCTTCAGGAGTGTTTTAGATGGTCACATCCAATGCTGTTGGCTAGAGTTGACTTAAATGTGGTCTGGCAGTAGGTTTGGAAGTATAAATCCCCTGTGCATGACTGTCTCTGATGAYTGTGTGTAACCATGGCAAAGGATTCTTGAAGCTTCCTTCTTCATGAGGCCAAAACTGTATCTAGGAAACTGCAATCTATCTTCTCTTAGATTAGAAACAGAAAATGTCTACAGTACCTTCAACATTAGAAGGGAATTGAATTTCAGTACATTCAATGTTTAAAAGGAATTAAGTTGGGGAATATTTTTATGATACATTTCCTAGGGCTTTGCTTAGCTAAGTATTAGACTTTTGCAGGTGAGGGACTTTCTGCTTGTCATTTAATAAGTTCAGCAATCAAAGACCTCCATGAAATTCTTCTATTATGATATTTTTTAAACATTAATTTCTATCACACCTGCCTTCATATCAACAATCCTTATTCTTGTTTTTTTTCCTTCCTGAACATATCCATGAGCATTTTTAAATAAGGTAGAATCAGAATAAGCAATAATTAAGTTAAACTTTTTTTCCCCAGCCTCATGTTCTGTACTGTATTATGTAAGTTTTCATGGGCCTCTTCTATCTGCATCTCACTAATTGCCAATAAAGCAGGGAAACATGCTATTGCTTCAGCAATGTTTCCTTGGCTCTGGATGGCAAAAAGCTGCCTGGGTAGAAGGAGAAAAAAGAAAAAAAAAAAGAAGAAAAAAAAATCAACCTCACCTTCACCATAAAGTACTCTTGTACTCTTTCTTTAGTGAGATGTGATAGCTTTGGCAAAGGTTGAGAGACTGGACCTGTTTTACAAGGCCAACAGTCACAAGTTATTGAGCAGCCAAAAGCCCCCTGCAAAGCACAACTGCTTCTTATTTCCCTCTCTGTTGCCATACAGGGAAATTAAACTGGTTGGAGTCCTGAAAAGATACAAGGGGTTTAGCACACAATATGACCTGCCCAATCCTCAGTCATCTCATGTCTATTCTTATCCTTGAAATTCGTCACAGGCATGAAAAGTAGCACGAGTATGGTTCTTTCTATATTGTTAAATCAAGTGGCTTTTAAAAAGCTATAGGAAGATGTCTGACTTTGACAATGATGCACTATGAGCATATTTCATAGATGATTTCTAAAGAGTGTCAATTAAAAAAAACATGTTGCGAGTGAGAAGGAACAGGATCTCTTCATTGTTTCATGTTATTTATTTGAGCTATTCCATCAAGTTAACCCCCAGATATGTAATGATTTTCCCCTATTTTTCCCCATCACTTTACTGGGGGATTGAAATGTTTCTTTTTTCCTGTGTTGTTCTCATTACATTGATGCAGCATTTGTTTTTTATTTCCTTTTTGCCTACCTCTTGAASTACTCATGACTATTCAAAATAAATGTCAAAATACAGTAAGAGAAGAATGCCTCAACATCTCTAGAGCCTGYATATCTCAACACAGCCTATTATGGTTTGAATTTTCCTGTAAGTCTTTACCTTCTTTCAGTAAGATGTATTTTACAGCCTTATTACTCCCTAAATTTTTCTCATATATGAGAAATAAAGCTCTCTAGGTTTTTATTTCAATGACAATTCTTTTTCTATTTATGTTGATTTTATATTTTTCTAGAGCTTCAAAGTTCATGAAATAATTCACTTTATTTTCCCTTGTACTGTTTTCAGCATTTACCCTTGCTTTAAATGTCAGAGCCTTTCACTTCTGTTCCTTTGATTTCCTTGCTGCATCTCTTCTCTACAAGCCATAACCGACTGCATATTCTAATGTGGTCTTCGTGTCTTTTCCCACTTTCAACAACAATTTTTAAACCTAATTGTACCTTTTAACAGCTTTTTTTATTGCAAAAGCCACACTGACCACTTCTTGTTTTTTGTAATCATCTTTTCAGAGGAACTGCAGCCTGCTGTACATTGGCTATGAAGCCTCAGCAGTCCCAACTCTCCTTCCACGCCAGGGGATTCCAATAACTCCAGCTGCAGTGTGATGCTTGCTGACTTCCCTAATCCACAAAGTGCATTTATTCAAATATGGTGCTCTGACTTCACTGTGAATATTTATTCATATCAGATGAAATTCAAGGAATATTTTGATGGATTCCACATTATTCTTGTTGCCCTCAGTGTGATGTTCTCMGGTGTAAGTTACTTCAGAGAAGCAAGTACACTAAAGTCTGACCAGGTTTCAGAGACAAGCAACAAGCTGCTGCAATAAAAGATGAGTAAGAGAATGATCTCATCTCACAATAAAGATATGTCTGAATGTATGTTAACCTAGTACAAACAGCTTTTCAATACTTAAAACATGTCTGACAGGAATACAGAAATTGTAGATTGGCAAATATCAAAGAAATCGCATTTCTTGGAAAGTGAGGAATAAGAAGTGCTTATGACCATATTTCTTAATATTTTATTATTCTGAAGTCAAATCTTTTCCAGAAATGGATAACTATTTCAGTTAATATCAGCAGCTRGGACCATGACCACCTTAGAATGGATAACACTTAACATTGCTCCAGGKATTTAATGATAATGACATATATTTGAAGTCTCACACTTCCATTCAATATGTTGCTACTACTTACACACAACTTTTTAACAAGTAACTACATGTGCATCAAACTTTATCCAAAATGACATATTCTAGAAATTGTATGCTGTATTTTTAAAGCACATAACTGAACTGGCAAAATAAAGGAGCTGACATAAAAAAAAATTACTTGAAAACGATGCACTATTTCTAGTGCATGATTTACTCAAAATAACTGTAATTACAGAAAGAATATATTATTACTTGCATTATTTAATTCCAAGCCATAATATCAGTTATATAATTAAACCCACTTGTTAACCCCCAAAACAATGGCAACAAAACTGTTCCCCTGAATCCCTATTTCTCCCCATAAAAATCCAATAACTAATGGTGAAAAGAAGAAAAGAGAACTGACTAACAAGAGGAAGACAGTGCTAGTGGGCCTGTAAGAATAAAAGATGAGCAAGAAAGAAGAAGCAAAACAAATTATAAACTGTGTTCCTCCTTATATATGAGAAGCTATTAACTATTCTACTCCTTAGCACAAAGAATATTTTCTTTGGACAGTTTTTCTACTGATCTTATAAACTCTGCATGCATTTCTGTTATTGCCAACGAAAGCAGAGCTTATATCAGATGCTAAGGTTACCATCAATATTCCAACAGAAGGGAGAAACATGAGAGGCAGCAACATGTTTAATTAAAAAGAAGCAAGGAAATAAAAGCCCCTCAAGAAATCAGGCTTAGAAACACCAAAACTGTAAGTGAGAACAGGAAAAAAAAGTTAACGTTTTTAAATGCAAAAGGAGCAGAGTACTTAATATGGCATCTGGACAGTTATTAGTTAACTCCAGGGGGCAATGCTTATTACATAGTTTTTGATAGTTTATAGAATTTGAGTCTTCCAGTCACTTCAGTATCATTCTACATCTAGAAATTAACAGATTGATACACTGAACAGCATGAGTAATACCCAAATTCAAGGTGACATTTGCTAAAAATACATTTCAATGTATTTTTAACAAGTGAAACTGAGACTGCAGAACACTGATGAATATTTCTTCACGAACAAGTGTATGTAAACAGAATTGACTTAATTCCCTCCACAGAGTGAAGCACAGTAGACAGAACACCATTTTATCAAAGTATGTAGGAACAGAAGTCACACTCAGCAGGACACCCCATAATATTACTGAAAAAGTTGTATCTCAGTTTATTTYCCAGTGGAATTCCATTTGTTTTCTTAAGGGTGCTCAAAGGAATTGAAGTAGTCCAGGAAAAAAAAAAAGTGACTTTTAAGCACATTCGTCTGCATTGTGTTGTTGTCTATGTTTTCATCATGGCTGATGAAGAAGCTTGAAAACAGGTCAGCTGTAAGTGCATGCTGCTTTTGAATTTGTTTAGCAGCTCTTCTAGCAACCTGCAAAGGGAAAATAGTTACAACTTGAGGAAATTCTGAAAAGGGAACAATTACCACAARTTTTGACTATTCTGTCTGTAACTTCAGGTACACTGTCTACTTTTCTTGTGTAGCTGAACTGCAAATTTCAGTTCTCAGCTTTGTCTTTGGAAGGTATTTTGCAGATTTCTCTTAAGTATCATGCTGAAAGATCAGAAGATAGTATGACTGTTCTAGGAGAAACATTAAGTCACCTCCAACCATGAGTTTTTGTCTGCTACATATAAACTGTGTATGAGTTCATTTGGGGACATAACAATGGTTAATTTAACACCTACTTAGCTGTAAAGGAGGTACCTGGTGCAGTGGATAACATTTATTATAATCCCCAAACTACAGGTGTAGGAGCATTGGTGTTGATGGGCCGGTTGTAGAAAATATTTACTGTAACAGTGGAGATGTGTTAAGCTGTTTTACAGTCTTGGCTGGGTGTTTTATTTTCTCGTTATTCTAGGGAATAATATGATCTCCAAACTTTCTGCCCTATTTCAAAAACAAGCCATAAAGGGGGACATKTATCACCTGAACTTTTTGGCATGCTGAAATTACTGAACACCCAGTAACAGAAAACTACAGTGTGTGTCAAAGAAAAACCAAACTAGCCCAAGAACAGCAACTTAAACCAAAAAAATCAGTATCTGCTTCTGCACCATGAGCTCTGGAAGATGACCATGTCTACATTCAATGCTTAGCATCGTAGCAGTGATTGTGAATGAACACACATAAACAGCTCTCAGAGCACAAATACGTTATTTTACACAAATACAAGTAGATTACAAGGAGCTGCCTGGAACAGTGACAATTGTCATGTAATGACCTTGGAAAACAGAACAAGTTCTGCACTGTCTGCGGCTCAGCTCAGAGGCAGATATAAAAATGATGCAGTTCTTGATTCTCATCTGTCTCATGAAGCTCAGATSCTTGTGACTAAGTGAAAATAACAAATTCTACAGATGTTTTGGAAAGTTTGAGTTGAAAGATCTCTCCTTACTCAAAACTGATTTCTAACTTTAATAAAGCACAAGAGCTAAGTAAGATGAGGAGGTATCTTGAGATTTCCTGTGGCTAGCGAAGAGTAGGTTTGACTAGACAGAGGACATCTGGAAGAAGGCACAGCCCACAGACCATGAGCTGCACAAACAMTCTCTTTATGTGTCTACAAAATATTCTAAATTCTGACTGTTAAGTGCAAACTGATTTGATTCAGGAAAGTACAATAAAACCCACCTCCAGTTCAAACCATCTATACTTACAYTACTGTGCTCATTATATATTCATCCCAGTTTTACCACAACACTCTTTATTAAGCTGTGCTTCTAAAATAGACTACCAAACACTAGGCTGGATGCAGCAAAGCAACCTGCTTGTCAAAGGCGGTTATGGTGGAAAAGGAAGAACCCAAAACTTCTCCTCCTGATATTAAGAAAGAGCCACAGACTCTCCTTAYTTGTTTTTAAAATGAAACATGCCAGTTTTGAGAGTTCCCCCTATATCAGCTGGCAAAAGCCTGAACTTTGTTCTTGGCCATTTTCTAAATTGCTGCTAAACTCAATAATAAAATACAAGGGAACTCACAGAAACCTTAAGGTTAACRAGGAAGGCTAAAATAGACTGACACTA
This sequence comes from Malurus melanocephalus, assembly GCF_030028575.1. Lineage (NCBI taxonomy): Eukaryota > Metazoa > Chordata > Aves > Passeriformes > Maluridae > Malurus > Malurus melanocephalus. The sequence continues at coordinate 1,142,000 of NW_026623441.1, read as the reverse complement.
CAAGACAAATACCAAACTACACTGAACTGACAAGACCAGGGTGGGCAAGCAGGATATGTCACAAAGCCATTGGCTCTTCAGTGYAATTTAGTAGGCCATGAACAAGGCAAGGACCAAACTTAAATGTCCAGAGAGGCTTCTGCTTTGTAATTCCAAAGGGTCAAACACAATGAAAGTTAACCCACTTATAACACAGTTCTCTTATGAAAGTAAAAAGCAATGGCTCCAAACRCCATAAAGGAGACAAGAAGGTGCATTGTACTCACTTTCTGTCAGTTCCACTTGAGAGCTGAGGCAAGGCTTCCAAAGCTTGCTTAAAGCTTGATCTGCGAGCAAAACAAAAATACTCATTCTGCTAGTACAAAACTCAGCATTTACATTTCTCTCTATAAATTCTACAAAGAGATGCTTTATTTTATCCATTCTTTTTTCAATAAATTGACAAAATATTTACCAGAGATCTGACATTCATGYGGAAATTGAACATAAAGGAGTCATGACTTCAAGCAGGTCTCTTAACATTCCTAATGTGATATACATTATACATCAACAGGAAATGTTAAATCAGCAGCTGATTTAAGACTCTGCTTGACATCCCAGACTGCTGAATTAACAGATAGTGGCCAGCTTGCTTTCTGCCTCAAACTAAATGACTAAATGATGAAATGATAAGTGGATGAGGAAGAGAGAAAACATTGATTTTTGGCTTTCTGTGCTTAGYAGACAGATCACTGTATTCTCCCTTTCAGAAGGGTGCCTGAATTWCAGTAGGTTTGCATCCAGATAACAGAATAAAGAACAATTTAGGTTGGAAGGGATGTCTGGAAGTCTTCAGGTCCAATCCTGCTCACAAAGTACGGACAATTTCAAGGTTAGAGGAGGTTTCYTTGGGCCATTATCCAGTCAAATTTTGAGCAGCTCCAAAGATGGGGYTCCCACCCCACTCTGAGCAACAGATGTGGAACAGAAGTGAGGGAACAATGCACAGATAGGTAGAGTCTTGTCAGTAAAAGCTAAATATGGTGACAGCAAAAGATTAATGTGGTCACTTGTACCTACTATTAGTGACAAGCCCAAGAACAAAAAAACCTCTACAAAGCTTCAGCTTTTAGGGTTCAATGTGTTTTATCCGATGATGATTACAGGCAATATCAATTCCATTTTATCCAACCTGARCCAAAGTAGTTTCAGAGGCCTTAGTCACTATCAGACACTCAGAATAAGGACATAAGTACTCTGAAATGGAATGCAGTGACACCAYAGGACACCATCTATGAAGACACATTAAGCCCTGCAATGTCTCTTTCAAAGCTGTTGATTAGGTAAGGTGACCAAATTGCCACCTGCAGGGACATGTAATGCCAGTCTTAAAAGAAGTGTAAGTAATTAAAAYAATGAATGAATCTGCCCATATCCAATCCTCAACATAATCACATAGAAATTTCAATCAATCAATTTTACTCAAAACTGCTGATTGTTTTTACATGTCTTGGCTGCATCAACCACTGATGGTGCTAATGCTTTTCCTTCTCCCTTTATAATAATGCATGTGTCCCAAACTATTTATCTTTGATCTTGAACCTCAGTGAAAAATAATAAATTGCTGAAAGCCTTTTGAAGGCATTGATTCCAGGAGACAATGTGAAGCTGAATTCCCTTTCCCTGATTAGGTGTGTGGAGAAGGAGTAGGGTATTACAGAAGCCCTAATTCTCTGTATCCCTGTAAGGGGACCTTGTCAGTATCTGGATCTGTAACCTCTCTGATGCAACTGGCAGGTTATTTGTTTTATGCTTTATGAGACTGCTGTGAAAAACTGGATAAAACTCATCAATGTCTCCTTGTGTCTGGCTTTAGCATAATTATCCTCAGCAGCTGTATTGCTGTTAAGAAGTTTTACAAATTTTATTTTTGGTGGCAAATATTAGTTGGTCTAAAAGTCCAAGTAAAAAACAACAAAAAGGTAAGGTATTTTCCCTCAACTGATAAAATCTTGCTAGTCATCTGTTTTTCATATATTTACTTAGTAAATCACATATCCTATTTGAAGCAAAATTTCTTTCTAGATTTATATAATGTGTTTTCACATGTTTACCAAGGATTCCATTASACTGCAAAAAGTGACATTACAGCACATCTTACTTGCTTTCAGGTGTTAGGTATATGGCCACRGTATCCCTCAATGCACAGATTTCAAGTTTTGCCTAAAGACAGAAATACAAATATTAATTAAAACAATGACACAATGCCCTTTCACCAAGTGTGTATCAGTATCCCAAAGCTACACCTTCTTGAGAAGCAAATTTTATTGCAAGCTGCAGTTGTAAGCAGCCTTGGCCTTTAAGAAGTTATTTCCTGTATTCTTCGTTGCCATGCTGCTCTGTAAGGAGACTGCTCAAAGGAACTATTTCATACTTTTGATTCAAACTGTTTACATGATCATTGTGTAGCATTCAAAAAACACTGGTTTGTCTCACAGTAACAGTCATAAATCTTCAATTCTCTTTCACCTTTTATGTACTGTGATAGAAGGACGCAACCTTAATTTTTTTTTCTTTTTGTAGTTAAATACAGTGAGCTTAACTTCTCACAGCACTGCTTGACCAGGGAGGAAGGAAACACGAGTACAAAAATCTGTCAATACACATTTTATTCTTGGTTTTTCTGTTGAATACATTTTTTTCCATCAGATGAGGAAGTAGAATGATTGCACTCAGCTTCTTGTGTGTTCTGGAGGGCACATGAGCTCAGGGATTTTACTCCTGGAACTTACTTTGTGCCCAGGTACTAATTTTCACTTAGGCAAACTATGGAGGAGACTAAACTCAAAGATTTAATAAACTTCATAGAACATCCTTTGGTCTTTGAAAAGCAATCGTCATCACAACTTTTATATGAAACAGAAATATTCTGCAAGTGATCATKAAGCAATTTAATTAAAAAGATAAAGTGAACTTGATAAAAATTCACATTCTGCTCTTTTAAGCATAAAGATAGAATTTCATCCAGTTACACAAAACAGTAACTGATCTACATGTAGACACAACTAATGACATTAATTGTCCAAAACAGAACTTGTAACAATGCAACACAGACTTCTAATYCCAGTTCTAAAGAAAGCCTTTGGTGTTTAGGTATTTCGCTCATCTCTCCCCTAGGAAGGAAGACAGCTAAGATTTCTTAGAGYCAGAACTTTCTGGCACAAAAAATGACATAGCCACCCATCAATTTTTTACTCAGAAGAAACACTTTTCTCAATACAGAATATCTTACCTCTTTTTGTGCCCCAAGCTCAAGAGTTTTGGACTTTTTGAAGTTCTACATACAAAATTCTGGAGTGTTTTCTGCATTTTAGGTGGTACCAGTACCACATTCTCAAGTACCACAGCCTAAGTAAACTGGGTGGAAGGGCAAACCTGCAAAACTGTGGGGCATGGGATGGTGGGAATACAGAGTGAGGCTTGAATGAGAATATTTTGTTCAGCCTGACAAGGCTCTAATCACTCTCATGCTGCTGCTCTCTGTCAGATAGGATTTTCCATATTCAGAGGAACAGGAAATGATTATCAATGACAAACTTACAGTAAGGAGACAAAATCTTTTCAATTACAGCTTTAGGCAGCAAGTCCCTACAGTGGCTTGTTTGGTCAGACAAAAGGGATATATGGGTAATTTTGTTGTTATTCATGGATTTGGTTTAAATAGGGAGTCAATCTTACTTGGCTGTGATCTTCCTACAATAATTCTCTGTCCAGTGCCATTACTGTSAGCAATTGGAAAATTAGGCATACAACCAGATAATTATTTTCCCATCATCATGCAAGAATGCTGTCATGTACAATGAAAAAAGGGAATTTGCTCTTCTTCTGTTACAGTCGTAGCAATCTGAMTCAAAGTGATTTAAAAAAAAAAAGTGTTTTACTTCGAGTCCTTTAAAGCTTACCCAATGGCAAGTACAACTACCAACACAGCTGTAAATAAAGAAAGCAAAGCCATTCTATATGTTAAAACAACATGGTTTTGTAGAGAGAGTATAACAAACAAGTGACTACTTCTGCAAAGTCTTACGAGATCCTACTGCATAGTGTTTTCAGCATTTTCAAATCTGAAAATATCACAACATTTTTTTTTTCTTTTAAAGTGATTTTTTATGTCAGGCCAAAGACAGTATTTCATAACATTTCAAAGAGAYACCATTATGATGCTTTTTATCCCATAGGTTACAGGTAGCCTTGGAATAATGTCTGACACAAAAAAAACTCGAAAATACAACCAAACCCAAGAACCAGTACTACAAAGGGTATTCATCCATAAATCTGAAATAGGTTGTAAACTAATCCTTTTTATCTCCTTGCTTTCACTGCTACAATAATCAAACAAATACATAAATTATACCTCTRTTATTCTGTTTTCTAGATTCAGAAGTTTTACAGTGCAAAGTATTCAGGTACCTGTAAAGCTCCATTTTTGCTGAAGGATGAAACACACTGCATGAGCCGACTCAGTTCTTCAGAGACTGCTTCTACAACCCTTGACATTACCCGAGGAACCARGTCTTTGGAAATGGTAAATACCTAATTTTTATGAAAGAAGAACCATGAGCACAATACCTACATTAACAGAAATATTTTCAACAGTCACATTCCACTAAAAAACATATACCACTTCGACTGAAAGGTCTCCTTCATTTTTGTCAATGTACAAAAAATATTCAAAAGCAACTAGAATATGAAGGATGTCTTTTGATGATTGCCCTGCACTTCAACCAATCCCCTCTGTTAACAGCAAGGCTGGCTATGTGATATGTGATAACCTACCTGCAATACCAAAAGGCAGCTTAATGTCAAAATACGTGCTTTTGGCTGATGGATGCAGGTAGTCTAGTCAGGCAGCTGTAGACAGACTGCTGTCTTGGAGATAGCACCTTTAATTCAAAATTGTGTGACTCACTGACCCAATTATACATTCAGCCACTTTTTACTCATATGTTTTGCTATTTCTTCTAGGCTCCTTTATATTTGAACCCTGTTGAATGGCTACTGTCATTATGCTCTGTGGCAGAGATAAACATTTGACATGCTGCGAGCGTACGACAGCGTCAATGGTTTTTCATTTAGATTCTGGCACTGCTGCTCTTTATTAGTTCCCTGGCAAAAAAAAAAACAAAAACAAAAACAAAAACAAAAACAAAAAAACGAAACCTTACTGGTTTCCCCATGCATCAAGACCCTCTTTTTAATTGCTTATTTGTATAACTTTTTAAGGTGGCACTTTCAGAATACTAACTGCAACACAAAATTATTAGATCTATGCTTGCAACAAAGTATGAAGAGACCAATCTTCCTTACAGGGAGCTTTACAGAAGTGAGAAATTGTTAGTGGATTAAAAGAAAAAGAGTATGATTCTTCTATAAAGAACTGGGGAAAATGCAGGTCAAGAGGCTGGAATATAGGAGGAAGTGAGATTATAGGTTAGACACACCGAACTTAAAGGTRATGATAAAGTTTCATCAGACTGCACAAGGCTGGGAGAGAAGATGACACAAGAAGCTGAGGTGGTGTGTGGAGTGGTGTATGTAAGCTGAAGTGTGTGACTGGAGTAGAGCAGGAAGTAAAACGAACTGTATAAAATTTTAAAATGCCCCCTCAGTTTCTGCTTTAAAATGGTCTAAAGAATTAAGTAGTGGAATGATTGCTTTGCTAGAATACCTTTGCTTTTAMACAAAGTTTAGATCTCATGTCTCACAAGGAAATTTATTAAGTGACAGAGGATAATAATACATATGTGTAAAAATAAATTAAAGAGGAAAAAAAAGCAAGCAAGATTCTTACAGAGTTTTCAGTGATTTTAATAAAGAACTGTGTACTACAGATCCCATAAGACTGACCGTTCCACAAGGCACATCTGTACTGCAAGCCAAGTAGTGACCACATAAATATCAGCTACCAGCTGCTACCAGTGCTGGAAAGGGGTGATCTTACTCAGCACCAAACACTGCTGACCAACACAGACATACCAGGAACATGCCCAAAGATCTACTGAAAAGAGATTATTTGTGCCTGCAATGAGCACTCTTGAAGTTACTTTACAGAATCCAAGAAAAATAATTCTCAGCAAGGGTGAATCATCACAAATTTGCAATAGGAAGCCCTTATTTTGACTTCAGCTAAACTTGAATTCATAGGTGGAGAAACAATTTTCTTTCCACTTTAGTCTCTCCTCACTGCTCATCTGATGGTTAATTTTTGCTGTTTCAAACTATAGAAACTTGCAGATTTGCGAACTAAACTTAAATTTGACCCAGCTTACAGAATTTCACCAGTAGAAAGGGGAATTTCATCTTGACACACATTCTCATATTTATGCAATATTTCATATCTAGAAATTTATGAGACAATGCGATTTTGGCCAGAATCAGTATCGGTCTCAATAAAGAGAGCACAGCAATTCACCTTTCTACTGCAGCATTTTAGCTCAGTAAGTCACAAATGACTTTGCATTTTTTAAAGCAAAACCTCTAATTTCCATTTAAATCAATTTCCATTACACTGAAAAGCARTATTAAAAATTATTATCCTGTTGGTGTACATTTTTAGTGTTGCTTATTCCCCCATTTGGAAACGTTTGGTAACATCAGTAACGCTTCTGGGAAAGTGCTTCTGCTATAATTTAACACTGAAATTGTATCAGAAATACTGCAAGTTAAATTTGAAGGTCCTGAAAATATTGTAATTTATTTGAATCCTTGTAATTTAGGAAGGAATAATATAAGTAAGACCCTCAAGTGAATCTCATCATATTTTAATTACAGGGAAAAGGCAAAACAGCCATACTAGTGGTACTTTGGAAGGTAAGAGTAATATTACTACCAATACTTCTACCAGGAGCAACAGTAATCTGGCAACACTCTTGATGATTAGACAGAATTGTTACGTAAAACAAAGGCTCTGATTTAAAGAGCCATAGAAAATTCCTGCATATAAACACAAAAGGCTAAATGCAGCTCCTCCAAGCTTGTTATGTTATAAGTAATATTTTACTTCCTAACCTGGGTAGCCATTACCTACCAAAGTATTTCAAGCAGTATTTGTGCTGTACAGAGACTATAAAACTTTCTGGGCTTAGGTTTGCTATTTTCATTGTATATAGAACATAGACATATATTGGCTTTTCACTCTGAGTGGCATGTGTTGAACATTACTTTCCAGATGAGGCAGATGTTCATTTACAGATGTTTTGGAAAATAAAGGCAATCAGAGAAAGAGACCATCACAACTACCTATATATCTATATATTATCTACACGGAAAGGGGGAATTTAGCTTTAGAATTTGGCTTGCATCTTTATCAGATAGTGGAAACAAAAAGGTGTAATGGAGTGGTAGTGAGGATAAACAGGAACTGCTCGTCTCCTTCTGCCCGTAAAAAAGTTACCAGTTGCATAACTGGTTGGTTAAACCTAATCTAGAACACATTTATAATGAAGACACTTCAATAAAAAGGGTGAAAATCCCTGGTGAAATCCCAGGATTCACCAGGAAAAGTACACTGAAATCATATGAATGTAAGCATAAAAAAATCTGAAGTTTCTCCTCACCTCTGCATGCACAGCAATGATATTCACTAATGCTTCTTTCAAGTAGTTTCTGACACCTGAAACAAAACAAACAAAATAATTACTTTCATTCTGTTGTCTCAAGAACACCATAATATTGTGCTGCTCTATACTGTGCTTTTTATTTTCATTTTTTACTACCACTTTTGCAATTAGAGGCAGAAAGAGAAAGTTCCATAGCCACACCACGAGTCTATTTCCTTTTTCAAATCAAATGGAGAAAGGCACATTTCCTTATAGCAGAAGGTTAAAAAAAGGCAGTAGGTTCCTGTTTCAGTATTCTTCTCTAGCAACATAATTTCACCAAGTTTGCAATTTAATAAAAAACTAGCATTAGCATTATGAAAAACAATATTCTGGATGTTTTCCTAGAATACATACATCATGGCACAGAACATGCACTACAGTTTGATAAGTTCTCTAAAGAAAAAAGAAGACAAGCAGTTTTGTTTGTGTAACAGTCTTCAAGATCTTACTACTTTATCAGCTTCTCTATCTGTAAATTATTRTTATAGATAGAAATAACAAGGACTCTTGTTTCTCTGAAAGTGGTTCAGAATATATTACTCATGGCAATTTATAGGAGATGTCATGCCTTACTAGAAATTTCCTTTTGGGGAGGATGGAGAAGTCAAATAAGCATTTTCTTGCCAAGCATATGAAATGCTTGTCAATTTATACTTAGCAGTGAATTCTAAACAGGACATCCAGCAGGGTGTTCTTTAGTTAGGACAGGCTCTTAGTACTCTCAGCTGCTGTAATTCTGTAACTTTCCTGGCCTGTACACCAACCATCTAAAATTTAAAACAGGTAAAAATCTAAAATGGCTTCCTTTTTTTTAATGGCCACTTCACTTTGTAGGCAAAGGAAAATCAGCAAGCATTTAACTCATTAAAGTATGTATAAATGCTGGAAGTACAAAGTAATGAGAGAGGGTTGGTGATAGACACGACCTCAACTTCTAATTTTGATTACTCTAGCATGAATAACAGAAAGTGCAATGAACCCATCATTCCCTTCAATATATTAAATCAACGGTAAAATATGATAATCATGGACAAAGACAGGTGAGACCACACAGCTCAGAGATCACAGTGTGATTAAGGCTGCTGCTATAAAAATTACAAAGTGAACCTTTAATCAGTTAATCTTACTTGCTCCACCTTTCCTCAGATAACACCAATGCAGCAACTTAGTCCTACTACAAAAAACAGCTTTAAAAGGGGTTACCTGAGATCATAAAAATGAGCTATTCTGTGAGAATAGTGTCTCACAAAGAGAGTAATGTCTGACTGCTACCTCAGTAATACTCATATCTTTAACCATTGGTCCCACAACTTCCCTCAAGATCTAAAAAGATGGCACTTCTTTGTTAAACAATTATGGACAAACATTTTATAAGAGTAGGACACAAGGATGACAGGACCATCTTGTGTGAGGGACACATGTCTAGGATGTACAGTGCAATGCAGCCTGGGGGCTAGAAAAATACCAACCTTTCCCCACACATTCCAAAATATTTCTARCATGTTTTCTCTTTATTCTTTTCCTTGAAAAATCTCAGTAGCTTTCTTCCATCTAAATTAACCGAAAGACAACTCTAACAGTATTGTATTCCAGGCTGCAAATTTGGAACTTCTTTTATCTTAGCAAGAAAGTGAGGGAGGAATAAAGCAATACCAGAAATTTTATGAAACTGACTTTTTTTCTCCTGCCCTGTAACCTTGCAAAATAAAGCAAGAATATCACACACCAATACTTGAACCACACCAAAAGATGACAGGTGTATGTGGAAATGCAGCACCCCCTTCCTTTTCCTCTTATACTGTTTTCCTTTTTTTTACTTCACTTTGCCCCTGTATAAATCCTCTGCAGGCTTCATACCACAGAGGGCAAAATTTCTGTCACATCTCAGAAACAAATACAACTTAATCAGACACTGAACGATGGTACGCAAATCACAACAAGAGGTACAGGGTGAATTTGGGAGCTGGTCTGCAGTTAACCTCCAGGTGCAAAGAGTTGCTTTTGATCTGCAAACTTATGTGGTATTCAGCTTTCGGCTGCCTACCAGCCTCCTCTTGTGACAGCAGGATCCTTCATGTGGAAACCGTGATTTTACTTTTGTGCAAATGCTGCACAAGATTAAGACTTTGACAGTCTCCCTTCTCTAGGAATATCTGAGCAGTGCCATGGCATGTTCCCTARGCAATCAAAATTTCAGTTGTGACCTACGCAGCTTTTCTTTGGCCCAGCTGAATGAAGTTCCCTAATGAAGTGTCTCACTCCAACCCTGCCACTTTGAGGGAGCCCTATGGGTAGCACAGGGAGGGAGCTGCTATATCAAACAGGGCACGGGTGTCTCCTGCATAGGTGGCCAGCAGGCTGAGCTGGGAAGAAGTGTTACCAAGGAGGTGAGTGAAAAGCCTGAGTAGAYAGAGACTGAAGTGCATGGGCTGTGTAAGAGGGTGATGTGGTTCCAAGGAAGAAACCTGATTTCCCACTTATCCCACCTGAATYCCTGAGGTAGAGTGCCTCTTCTCATGCGTTCATGCAACTTGGCTCAGGATAGGCGTAAACTGTAAGCACCCAAATTAAACAAATTCTGACTATGCTAGTAAAAGTTGCTAATCACTATGCCTACAAAAACCTTTCATAAAGACTTAGTCACTGTGCTGCCATAATTTTTATAGCTACATAAGCACTGCAAATTTCTAGAAGTATGAAATACTAATATGAGCAGCATTAGCTCCAGRTGTTGAACATCTTTGTCTGGTGGTGCACAGCTAAGACAGAATGGTTATTTATGTCTTCTAACTGAAGAACTCAGAATGAATGGAGAGAGAACCTAAGGTAAAAATGAAGTGAGAGTAGCTTAGTATTGCATATCGTTAGCCTAGCCCAGATGCATGATAAAATTGTTAAMTTAAACCTCAGTGAAAGGGCATAAGCAGACATATTTTATCTTCCATCTTTGTGCCACACACAAGGACAGATGGGTGAACTAAGAACTTAAAGGAGATTAGTGCTACCGAGATTGCAAGAAACAATTAGGTGTTCCTGACCTTTCATAGCTGGCTCAGTCCCACTGAGACTRCGGGATCAGGGAGCTCAGTACCAGCACAAGTATTTCCTCAGCTTCTTGGACAGGTTTTACAATTTTAGAACAAATAATTGAGCACTGTGCAAAGCTATGCAGTTTAGAGACAGCCCATGTATATGAAACTGTATTTGCCTTAATTGTAGCATCTAATAACCTAAAAGACCTTGTCTTGGTGAGCTAAACAAGCCAAAGACATAAAGAAGATGCAAMTGAACTCCAAATATGCCAGTTAGTGGAATCAGGCAGGGAAAGAAGAGAGAACAAGGCAAGGTGAAGAGCAACAAAGGCACAAGAAAGAAAGAAAGGTAAAAATGAATTGACCATCAGAGAGATTAGGCTGGAAATTAAAGGTCATTGTGTAACAGGTTTGCTCTAACTGAGCTRTGAAATACGTGGTTTAATGACAAGTATTGCTGTCAGGGAGTCAGTTTCCTACCATGAATAGAACATAAGTAAAAAGAGTATTTTCTCCCAACTCTTCTTTTTGTCTTATTTGTGAAGGATTTAATTTTTGGATGTGGAGACAAAGCCAAACATATCAGAATGTCAGGACCTGCAGGCATAGTTAATAACAGCACTATATTTTGAAAAGTTACAATTAAAAAATATCCAATTTCTGATTTATATCACTGCACTGTTTGTGGCAGGCTTTGTTGAGGCAAAGTATTACTTTTCTGCAGTATGATTCACTGGAAATACAAGCAGTGGCATCCAACTGTGAATTTGTTGTGAAATTCATTTAAAAATGAAAAAAAATCTGTCTAGAATAGAATTTTTGTGCAGCTTTCTCTACAACTGTTCAGCAGCCCACGCAATTACAGTTTTTGGGACACCATGCTGCCAGTCCTATTATACAGCACTGAAAGCTAATGCACCATGTAACTGTAGGTTGCAACTATTAGGCTAATCAAGTGAAACATAACATTCTTAAGTCTAAAATACCTCTTATTTAGCATATTGAAGCACAAATACAATGCCTTTCCATTGATTCTGACAAAAATGTGTTAAAGAAAGTCTCAACAAGCCCTTGCAATTTCTCTGAGGAAAATGTTATTATTCTGTTACAGCATAAATGCATTCCACTCCCACTCYATTCTTAATACCAAAGACTGACTTGCTGGAATTCTAGCTGCCACTAACAAAGCCCCAGCACTGCTCTAAAGAAAAATGGATGGGAAGACTTAAGACATAAAAATGAMGGACAATTTCAGCCATCAACTATCACAATGGCTGACAGAAACTTTAAAATAGCATCTTCCAAATTTGGACTCTCCACTCTAGTTTTTCTTGGAGAATCATATAAAAAATCATCCATTAATGTCCAGTTTACACCACCTATTAATTTTAGTTTTTATTTTTTTTTACAACTTAAATGCATCAATCTACATTTCAAAGCAATTTTGGCAACACTGTAGCTGTAGCAAGGATGACTGTGAATGATGGGAAAAGCAGAAGGGAAAAAGGTTTGTGGTTCTGAAGAGTAACAGAAACCAAACTTTTAGCTTGCCAATACAGGAGTCATTCACGAGATCTTCAGATGGTGAAGTGCTACCAGTTGTCCCACTTGTAGTTCTCAGAGATATGTTTCCCCCAAGTACTTATATGACGTTGTTATACTATGAAACCCCCARAGTAACTGAATAAGCATGCAAGAGCTGGGACTCGAACACCACATGTGTAATTCTAAAACACAGAGAGGCTACAAAGACTTACATGCAAGAAAAGGGCAAAGGTTGCACACATWGTAAAACTGAGCTCATCAGGCTGCTTTTTCTGTGACAAAAGTTAACATGTGTCTTCAAATGTTCCCAGTTCTTCTACAGTAAATTGATAGTGAGGGAAGATATGAGATTCAAACATTTTAAGCCTTCCGTAGACTCAAGAGTTCAAAGAATGAACTGAAGTTCAGTGAGGACAACTGAAACATACAGGAAATTTTAACCCAGGGAGGCTGGGTTTGACACACTTTTAACTCTTGTGAGATTGAAACCTCATTTGAGATGGATAACTGGGAGTACAGCCTTGTTCTGCCTCTTACCAAACCAGCCTTTTAGCTTGCCTCTTGTGCAAAAAGCAGGAGGCAAGGATAAATGAACACAACAGTTTAGAAAAAGCAGGTGATGTCAGCAGGTACCTCCGCTTATAAACAGTAAACCAGACATGAGGATGAGAGGCTATGAAAGGTGAAAAGAAAAGAAAAAAGTTCTGAGGCAAGTTTGGTTAAAAAGAATCATGCAGGAATATAGAAAGCTACTGCTCCTGTGTGGAGGTGCGAGAAAAGTCATCCACAGGAAATTTTACGTTTTACAGTTTGACAGCTGTTGCTCTTTTTTTTTTTTTTTTTTTTTTTTTTTTTTTTTTTTTTTAAATAAAGCAGAGAAGACTGAAGGGTTCTTAATACATTGACTAAGCTACCAGTCCTGTTTCAAGACTGACCTGACTTATTAGAAACTTAAGCTCTGAGGCACTGAAACAAAAATGATGTTGGGTAGGCACAGAGCCACCAATTGAGGGAACAACAGAGGGCATTCTGCAGGAGGCCAGTACTTAACTGGGCAAGCAACTGCTTCTGGTGATAGCAATGTTTCTTAGTGCTTCTGGAAAGAGAGCACTAAATTTGTTGGCCTTGAGGCTTGAACATGACTTGGTAGGGRTAGGAAAACTGATGCCTGGGAGTCTGAAATTTTGCATTTACAACACATCCAATTGTATGCAATATTTTTTACAATTTATTGTTCTGTTTGGTGGGTTATGCCAGTAACAGTCAATCAGTCTGAAACCTCTTTTTCCCTGATACTTTTTAATGGAAACTTTCCTGAAAGAATAATAATATACCGAATTTGGTGATCCAAAGAGATTAATATTTTGCATAACTAGCTTGATTAATRTTTTGCATAACAGAACATGAGTACTTGTCTGTTCCTGGATATTTAATTTGCCGCTGTGATAGTAAATTTAGAGGAGAGAAAGTAGAGAAAAGTATTTAATCTTCTCTGTTCTAAGGAAGGAATTGGTTTTAAAAATTTTATATATATATATTATTTTCAGTTACATTATAYTCTATTAACAGATTTAAGCAAATCAATATTGCAAAATGTTAATTTCCAAGCTTCAGGTATATCATGCCAAACTTTACAGCAAGTCACAGTCAAAGTGTTTTGAACTGTATGTCAGTTAAGCTCACACAACTCTTCTGCAATTTTTAAATCTGCTATGTGAAACTGCTGGAAAAAAAAAGCTGCACACATCTATTGCAAGTCGTTAATCAGTGCTGTGTAGTGCACATTAAGAAAGAAACTACTGAATGGTATCCACAGAGCCATGCAGCTTCTTTAAACAGTCTGATTTTAACTGTTAAGTTTCCTCTAGGTTCTGGCTGCATTGCAGCTGCAATAGTACCATTTAATACCTGCTTTAACTACAATTATGCTGGCACAATTACGAGTGTGGTCCCACTGTTCCTCAATGCAACTCCTGTTACCAAATCAGTGCTGTGGGCTGGCAGGATTCCTTTTGGGATGGCAGACTACTATTTGTATTTYTGCAGCTCTTGAAAAGGCAGACTGTGCTCTGCAACACACCAAGCGAGGACTGTCCTACCACATGGAATCTACGTGGGAATTTCAACTCCTGACAAACCAAGCTGCCCAACACACACCACAGARTTTCACTTTTCAATCTAACCTAAACGATAACTTCCAGCTCAAATCAAGTAATCTCTTTCTGAAAAMTAAAAATATAAGCTAGTAAGGCAGAACAGGTGGGAGGGAGAAGAGGCACTACAGAGTAAAACACTGCCTGAGGTCACAGAAGGTCAGTAGAGCAGTCAGCAGTGCCTCCATAAAAAGGCTCCTAGAACAATTTAAAAAAAAAGTTATCTGTGCAGCTGTGTCTTGGTACAAAAATTTTAATTTTAGAGACCTACAGGTAACTCTACACTTCTCATATTTACGGATGAATGCCTGACACCTCCAGTGCATAGCAAAGATCTATGAACTACCTTATCCCAAGAAATGAACAGGTAGCAGCAGAGACTAAAAGTGAAAACTCAAATGAACACCAAAATATKTTTAGTTTTAGGGTGCAGCATTCCAAATAAACATGACACATAATGTACCTTACATGTAAAATATTTCAGAGACTCAGGCTACCAGCCTGTGAAATATATATASCAAAAACCGCTTTACATTATATGGTATTGTGAAAGTATTTGGAATAAACTTATTACCTGAATTGTTCAGAGCACTTAAGATGGATTTGAAAAAAACCCAAAAACATACAAGCAATTTGGATTTATAATCAAGCACCCCRGATGATATGAAAAAGGGTGATATCTACAAGGACCAACAGCACAGCATGCCTGAGGCTGCATTAAATGCATTTGAGTGAAGGTGTCCTCCAAAACCATTTAGAAATTTAGTTTTTATAACCAGGCAAAGTTTAATGGGACTGACACATAGTTCAATGTTGTATGTTCCCAGAACAAC
Source organism: Malurus melanocephalus (assembly GCF_030028575.1). Classification (NCBI taxonomy): domain Eukaryota; kingdom Metazoa; phylum Chordata; class Aves; order Passeriformes; family Maluridae; genus Malurus; species Malurus melanocephalus. The sequence continues at coordinate 1,126,797 of NW_026623441.1, read as the reverse complement.
AAACTGTATTTGGCTTATTAGAAAATACCCTAAATTATTTAATCTTTCTGGAAAATTATTTTACAAGGTAGCAAGTATTTGCAATTCCTATAGTAAATGCAATACCCCATTTAGAAAAGTAGTATTTTTATTTCCAAGAAGCCTATACCTCTCAAGACAGTCCCCTAACCATGGAATAGACAGTCCAAACAAGTCCTCTAACTTGTTTGCAGGCTTGAGCCTTTGACGAACTACAGCACTGGTACATGAATATGTCATACTACTTTACTGAAGTGCCCCCACCCACACAGTGATATCATCTAACCTGACACCCCACAGATGGTAAAAAAAAAATAAAAATAAAAAGAAATATATACATATGTAAAAGTAGAGATGTGACTTGGAATTTCCCCATGGACAAAACAAAGCAGCTCACCTCTACTACAGCAGCACAAAGGTTTCTCCCTTCAAAGACAGTTGATAGGAAATCAGCTTCAGATAACGGTACTACCAGTGGCCTGTTTTTAAAATTTAGGCAGCTCGACAAGCCWGCTTGTTTCTTCCTAATTACTAAAAATATATTTGCCATCATGCTTTGTTGTTTGCCCTGGATAAAAACATTTCCAGAAAACTGCTTGCAGGATGCTAAGAGCAAAACATGTATCTGACAGTAGCTCTAAAAATACAGTAGCTCCACCAGGTCACAACCTTTACTAYCACCTAGGTGGCTTTATTTATTTATTACCTCTTCATTTTGATTCATTAATGTTTTTCAAGTTGATATAAAAAAGTTAATAATTAGTAGCTGTCAAAAACCAAATGAGCAGTGCAAATAATGGCTCTCATTTMCTTACTGCTTCTGCTTTGCCCAAATACAGACACCACCTCTTAAATAATTAAATGGACAKTATAATGTTCAGTAAATTCCTTACTTTACAGTAAGATTTATGCATCTGATATTAACACTGTTTTTACAACCTTCAAACATGATTGTATATATATTTTAAACMCGTGTGCATAGTTTATTAACAAATAAATACAGTCCCATATAAATGAAAAAGCAAAGTTAGAGGCAAGTCATTATTTTAAACCAGTCTAGAACAAAAGGCATAATTACAGCATTCACAGAGCTTTATAGATCCATATGATACACCTGAGCCAAGTTAAATGTCACACAACTGCTCCATTGTCATKAAAGCAGAAAAACCCACTTAAAAACAGGGACTCCAGAATCTCATTTGAATTGAAACAAGAATGTAAAATTTCTCACTAGGCCACTTCCTGCTATTGCTGGAAACATTCCCTCCTTTAAACGGAGATGGATTTCAAGGTACTGTACTTAATGTTGTTTTGAAAGTACATTAAGAAGAAAATGTGAACGTGTAGGCAAACTGGAAACTCTCTGGAGAGATTACCCACTTATTTAACCACATTTCCTGTTTTTTAACCCATTTGTCCTAAGTCAGTCCTTAGACTACTGACAAAAATAGATACAAGTTTGCTATAAATAGTTCATTAGCAGGTTTTTCTCGGTAAAACTGAAAATATTTTGATAAATYGATTGTTCTTACTAGCTCCATACTAATTAAACTGTGAATCAGATTAATGCTTTCTTGAAATACTTATCTGCATAGCTCATGATAATTATAAATATACAGTGCCTTAGGAATCTGAGAAAAAGTCCCAAGAACTAATAGTGACCTAAAAACCAGCTATCAATAATTTGAAATTTAATGAAGAAATTACTGGTAACCTATGTGGGAAGGTATTTTTACAAGCAACAGTTCTGAAGCAAAGAAAGATAGAGGCTGATCACTGAAAGTCAGAACCTTCCTAAACATCTTGACATATGAAGGCCAGAATTCTACACCTTTGAATTAGTCACCTTGCACTTATTTTCAGCCAYGGTACTACCTTGATCTAATACAGTGAATGTCATTTGAAGGACCTGACCTAAGTAACCAGAAAACAAATTTCTAAAAATGTTAAATGTGAAGGCTTTACAGATTTATGTTACCTATATTTTTTGAACTATTTTAATTCAATCAATAGAAATTATGTCACGACATTGAAAGAACCTGAACGTTTCTGTGTTTTAGCTGCCTAGGAGTAGCAAGAGCTCTAAAGACTGTGAATACTGKGATGAACACCTTTGTCTGTGTATGAACTTCAGTCTAAAAGAGGAAAACACCAAGAGAATAATACTGGTTCTGTGCCTTCTTGCACAGCCCAAACCAAGATGTCTTTCAAGYAGAAGCTGTTGAGACTGCTCTGAACTTTCTGCTACCTCATTCAAATCACAGAATGATCTGAGGGACAGCTRAAGAGGTCTACCCAATATTGCTGCTTTCTGTTCCTTACTCATTAAACTCCACTGCTTCTGGGATGGGATAGAATATAACTTACTTTATTATTAAGAAGGAGCAAAACTCTAATTGTGAAAGACTACAACAGAAAATGCAAAGCCCAACAGTGCTTCACTTGGGAAGGAGAGGTCTTTGCTAGCATAAAATATTTATAAGAGGTGCAGGTAGCTGAAAGACAATTTGATGTGTATCCATGCTCTCAGGAGAGTTTTGTTAAGGCATGGGTTTATTCTCCCTTCTTCCATCAAATGCGGTAACAAAGCATAAAGAGCATTTTATCAATCCAGACCTGAAAATCTTCAGCAAAAGACRCTGCACATCATACTTAGAATTGAACCATAAAGACTCTCAAATTACTCAGCTTATTGCAGAATCAGACAAATTTCAATCCACTAATCTGATAACAAGAAATGTAAATGGTGTAAGAAAAATGAACAAAAGAGCCCCAGACTCCCTTAAACCAAAAACTTTGATGCACTTACATAAAAAAATACCTACTTGAGAGGTCTTAGCCATTCATACCTCTTCACCTAAGCATACAGAGGTACCAGCTCACCCAAATCACCACTGGTAAAGAAATGTATTGATGATCCTCAAATAAACCTAGTACTTGAGGAATACATGACCCAAAGAAATGGGTCTTTTTGTTGTTGTCATTTAAGTAATAACAACATGGYCTGGCAGAGTTACAGCCATTACACAGAGCTCCACAAGAGCAATTGGCCCACCAGTGTGTGGCTGTAGCCCATAAAAGCAACCCTTGTTCTGTATCAGAACAAGAATACAAACACTTCACAGACAACAGTGTACAGCCCTATAGATTTAGCAATACTTTTAGARTATCTTACTATTTCTACTTCAGCATTAACAGCTTGGGGGATTTGAGTATTTTTTTTTGTTGTTGCTGAATTAATGTGRCTATATGCTTTACTTAAGGGGAAACCCATCAATATAAATTAATTACAACTATTAGATATTAAAGTAAGTGGTTTGAATCAGATGAAAAAAAAAATTGCACGACAAGAAAAGACATTTCAACCAAGTAAAACATAACATCCAAACCAAACACATTTTTCTTCCTGAAAGGGAAAAAAMCAAGTTCTGAAGAATGAAATTTATGTGTGACACTCAGATATAACAAACCCTCCTTCTTGACACGAAAATGAATACATCTAAGGATGACTCAGTATTACCTAAACTTTATCTACCAGTAATCCATTTGCTGTAGGATGCTGTTTCATTTCCAGAAGAAAAATTTTTAACAAATTCCTTCCCTCTGCCCTCTATTTTCCGTATATAATAGTCATAGCATTATGTATCTAAGTTCACTATCACTAGACTTCCACTATAATTTTAATGCTAAAGGATGTTATTTTGATAAAGCAGAGACTACTAATAGCCAACAGGTAAGGTGCTGAAAACAGGGCACATGTCCCTGGTAAGTAAAAAGGTTCCTACTGATTTTAACAATTTTACGTAAGACAGGACTGTGATCCTTCTGTGTGTATCCAGGAAATATAGCAGAGTGGAAACTTAATGGCTCTGTCCTGGTCACAGAACAGTTGTTAGATTATGCTGACCAAGAAGCTGCTCTGCTGCTTAAAAGCTCTCTTACTAATTTTTTTTTTTTTTTCAGATTTAAGAATAATTGAATTATTTTGTGAAACAGACCAGCTGGTGGGTGGTGGACAAATGAAGAGTATCATCATCTTGTAAAACTAATGCTGACACATTCTTCTGAAGCCTGGCATTCATATTGTGTCCAGGACTGTAACCTGTTAGCCATTTATTTTCCGAATTCTTTGCAAGTGAGCCTCTTAAAAAAAATAATTGTACCTCTTGACAACTTTGACATAGCTTCCAAAAGCCTGAGTGTGATAACTCATTGCATTTGGTGATCCTTGTCACTCCCAGACCTCTCTCACTCTACAGAAGTGAAGTCACATGTACAGCAGTGTCAGTGAGGGTCAACGACAGCAACACAGACCAACCCTTCAGACTGCACCCAGRGGTCCCCATACAGAAAGATTCATGTATTGGCAAGAATGCCAATTAAAAAAAGTGTTTCACAGATAAGATATGGGATGACCAATTCAGTGGGAAAAGCAAATCACTTCTTTAATTGTAAGGTATACTAAAAATCAACATCTATCAAAACTGAGAAGAGTTGAATCAAAAAATCTCAAGCAGTATTTCCTTTCATTAACACAAACCAAGCATAGTCTGCAAGAATATTCATTTATTTGTTTCAAACACATCATTTTTAAGGCACCCTGAAGGTGTCCTTTCATGATTTTATAAAACCTAAAATTATTAAAACCTTTCAAAACACAGACTCACTCAGGAAACTGTGTTCTCTTCTCAAAATTCCTGAAGTCACTTGTACTGTAATAATAGCCTGTCAAATGCAAAATGACAGCAATTTCATAAATGAAGAATGGTCTTAGAGATATACTATGTTTATGAATTTATTTTGGTTGTCACTCAAATATTATTATTATAGGAAATGAGAAAACTGAAGTCAATTGATCCAAAAGAGACTTAATTTCACAAAAACTATTTGGAACAATACAGACACTAATAATTTTAGTGTCCAATTTTACTCTGCATCTCTCTAGCCTTCAAATTACTGAAAAATTTTAATCACCAATAAAACACATCCTGCATTCATTTTAGTGACTTACGACAGAAATACTTGGGTAAGTAAAAGAAAAGGTAAAATTGGAAGAGAAAGTAGAGTGTGGACCTTTGAGAAGATTTTTTTCAAGTAAGAAACTTCAARAGTGGTGCTTCAAGCAAAAAGCTTATGAGCAGCATTAAGATGCACCATTTTAGTGTTTTTAACAGTATCCTTTGTTATTAACATTGATGTTTTTCTTTGAAAGTTGTTAAATCTATTGACTTATACGGATGTAAAACGATAACAAGCAGGTGGCAGATGCATAATATAAAACGCCCAATACTTCTGGAATCTGATTCTGCAAAGGTCTGTGAATGTTCCTAATTCAAAAAATGCAAGCAGTCACCACAGTGAAAGAAAGCACAGAACCAGTTCTTATTATTTTTACATACTTTCTTCCAAATTGCTTTGTATACCAATTATACATGAAATACATGAAAGTACATTAAATTTTTATTTGTCTTTAGTAACTAAATTCAGCAAATTGGCAACCAAATCAAAGCCACTGTATTAACATACAAACACTAATAGGGAACAGTATTTAGTAGGCATGATGGAAGCATTGAGTCATGGGAAAAAGCTGACTGAAGAAAGGGACTTTGATTACAGTGGATTCTTTGGAAGATGTAGTAGGAGRTTGTGCTCTGCTTCATTTTATCAAATTCTCAAATTTGATTTCTATGGTAAAACCTGGTTGTTGTTTTTTTAGTTTTCCATAGACTTGGCTATTTGGGGTACCTACCTTGAAGGGGTAGCCACCATTTTGACTTTCAGCCACTCATTTCTACCAATGTATGTATTTAAAACTGCAACATGTATTGCAGTCACATGCACGTAGATCAGCAAATCAKTAATAATTACTTGTAAGACTATACCTGAATTCATGGCAAAACCTGCCCTAAGTTGAATTTTATGTATAGCTTTATTTATCTGTCTACTTAAATAACCAGTATTTTGGAACACGTCAGCAGCTTTTAGAGATGTTACTGCAGTACGAAAGAAAACAACCCGAACTGCCAAACACAAAACCACCCAAACAAACCCCAACAATCAAAGAAAACAAAAAACCCCACCCCACCTTACTGTCTTCTTATCTGCTATGAAAAAGGAAAAAAATGAGAGAAAATTGTTTCAAGACACGTACAGTATTTGGTGAGATCACACATTAATGCTATTTGTTAGTGTGAAGGTGAGAACTTGCACTSACTTCCAATGTTACCATTTCATTGTTTTTCATTTCTCATCTTTACTGAATCCCTACAGCATTTTGAAAAGGGCATGGATTTGAAATGAAGAATGTTTCTGCATGACCCGAACAATAGATTCTTAAAAATTATTTAATCCAAAATCAACATTTGGAAGCTATCTTGACTCAGGAGTGACCCACAATAACTGGAAAGCTTAAGATTTTTCACAGTTCAAAGTAAAGGCTTTTAATATTTTTGAATTACTTCAACTGCTGAACAAGCCCAACACTAATTTCATCCACACTTCAATAAAGTTTAAGTGTTTCATTAAAGTTAAATTGCTATTCGTTGTGTAAAGAAATTTTAAGCCAATGAAATGCTTTTTATTACAATGGATCTGCTGTACTGTTAGAAGTCGATCATATTTTCCCACTTAAAAAGTAAGAGTTCAAGGGCTCGATAACTTGGCTACTGGGAGATTATGCTCCAGGCTGAATTTTGTATAGAAGTTTTGCATAGAAAACTGAGGCCTTTTGTTACCTAACATTTTAAACTCAAAAACACACACATCCCCCTGAGCAGAAAGTGTTAYGAAGTACAGAGGAGACAGCTATTTTCCCACTGTGCTAGTAGGAGTCTGCCAGCCTGTCCAGTGGCAAGATTCACTTTGGTGAATATTTTCATCAATATTTTAAAAATGTTAAAAATGACAGCATCCTTAACTACTAAAACCTAAAACTACTAAAAACTACTGCATACATTCAGGGTTTAGAAAGTCAAGTTTTTACTACTCCTCTTTCATTTTGAAATCAGYATTGTTTTATGCCTGACCAAAGACCTGTTAGGCAAAAGTTCAAACCATAACCAAGAACGTGAACTGACCAGTGGTTCACTAAGGTCATTGGATCTCCCCTGCAGAGCTGTCTGGGGCAAATTCCAGATGTTTTAAGATGATTCTCTGCATCTGCACAGGAGATGCTATAACGATGCATTTTATATGGCCTTTGAACAATCTCCACCACAAGACACTAAGTGCCTTTATCAGGGGAGATCACTTACTGTTATGGATTGCTTCTAATGAGTACCTACATGGTAAAGGTTAGTAAGACAAAACCACCCTCATTCACAACAGTGAATTACAGGAACCTTTCAGGCACCTCCATGTACAGAAAAGCCTGGTAATTTTGATAGAGCTGAGTTTACTTGGACCAATAACAAAGTTTTAGCTTGGGAATCCCCATCCAAACATCACACACAAATCTCTGATCCTTTATAATTTGAGCTAGAGGACCGTGACATAGCACAAACAGCAGCAGACAAACCTCTATTACAAATCAACCTTCGATGAGAGCCACATTCACCTATGAACAGGTAACAAYAACACAATAAAGTTTCCCAAGTATTAATCATGACCGGTAAAAGCTTCTCGATTCACAATGCTCTCGTGCACACTGCCTTCTGAAATSGTGATGATGATCCCAGTAAAATCTGGGTAAAGATTGCCAGAAGGACTYGGAAACAGCTCTGGGGACAAGAAGAAAGCAGTCCCAAGACCTTTTAGCAGCCAACACTACCCAACTGCATATTCTGAGACAAGAACACCTACAATTAGCACACCTTCTGTCTGAAGGAAGAGAACAAACCTAAGCTAAAAAGTCTAACTAGGAATTCCAGAACAGACCTGATACCACAGTTTGGGACTACAGATATTTCTACTTTTCATGTGACTTACTTTCCCCACTCCACTAGTTTCATTACACATCAGTTTGCTAAAGGTTGCCACAGAAACTACCTTGAGAATTACCAAGATAATAAAAGTCTTGTTTCTAAGGGTAACAATTGAAAGACCAGTCTAACACAGCCCATTCGAACACCTCATTCACAGCCAAGTRTTGAATTTATTTTGGCTTATAACCCAACTAGTAATCAAATTAAATCAAATAGTAGTAACAGTGACTATTGACTYGGAGTCCCAAGCTTTTTAGTCTATGATCTCCTCATACCTCCCTTACCTCCCTGGTATTCACTTCTGGCTTCTAAATCCATCTGAACCAACCCCACTGAGCTCTTCCTCTCATGGACTTCCATCCATTCATTTCTACTCAGTTACCTAACCAGCAAACCCAACCTCCCTGTGCTCCAAAACGGTTTCCTGCATCATTCCATACCATTGGGACACCCAAAGTAATCAGTAAACCAGACAAGAAACAAATTCCATTTGTGCCCATCAAATGCAAAATWAAAACGAAAGCATTCACTATGCCAACAAACTAGACCATGGAGTATTGTTTTGTTGATGACATAATTTATTACTACTTTTGTTTTATTGAAAGGGTTGAGGCAGTACAAAATGTGTAGATACACACTCATTCATGCTTGTAAGTAAGGAGTGCTGGAAGAGGGGGGAAAAAATGCTTTCTCCTCTATGCATTATCATTGATTCCAATTTCCAATTACTTTTTTGCTTTGAGCATAGCAGATATTAGGTCCTATTACCAAAGAAAGTCATAAAAATACTAAATAATATTATAAGAAAGAGTGTGTTTGAGGGGCTAAAAAAATCAGGTCTCCTTGTAACAAAATCAAAACCAAAGCAAAACAAAGGTTGTTGACTTTAACATGTCCTYACAAAGATTGACTGCATAAACTAGRAAATGCTGAACTGATTACCTGTATCCCAGGTAATACCAAAATGGAGACAAATATGACACCATTTCCTGCAAGTGGCTAGACAACAGAAGAGAATTCTGAGTTGTCAGACATGTCTGATAAGTAAATCCTCTAAAGTTGCAATAACTATTATCATTCATATCAGGTGTTAGAGGAACTTGTAATACCATGAGTTAGAACAGGTACATGAGCAGACAATCCTCAAGCTACAAGACGAGGCTGCTGTCTGACCAAGGAATCACAGCAAGACTTCTTTTTAGAGAAACAAGGATTTTGCCCTTATGCTCTTCCCATCCCTAAGGCAATATGAATRAAGTTCGTTTTGGGTCTTCAGACTTTTCAAATGAGACAGACTCTTTCCCCCAACACATTACTTCCCTTTTTAGAACACACCCYGCTTTAACAGGTGATTTTCAAATTTGCTGACCACTTAATTTTGTAGTTASAGAAGAATGCAGATTTTCCAACTTTTTATGAAAAAATACTAAAGACAAAATGCTTTTTGAGCTTAGTTCATAGAGCTKAACAGTCTTCAGCAAAGCATAGATGCATAGACAGAAATTCCACAAGGCATCCTAGAAAAAAGTTTGACAGCTAAAGCCAAAGGTAAGTTAGAAGAGTGATGGATATCAGTCTAGTAAACTAYTGGTAGGCCTAATAGCAGAAAAAGCTATAAATCAAAACTGTGAGTGAAGGCAGATGTGAAAAGCAAGAGGAAGCATAAGGTTTAAACCAGTTAAATAGCAGATAAACTCTACTGCATGCTTGCATATGTGGAACTTTGAGGCTGCTGAGACCAGCCAACAAGAACTTGAATGAAAATTAGCAGCAAAAAATCTTGTGTGCAAGAAGTGTGGAGAAGAACAAGAAGGTAACTAGTAAAATCAACATGCAAGTGCRACTCAGTGTGTGGCAGGCAGGAACTGGAAAACGCAATCTCTCGGGATGGTTCCTACTGGGATTTCTATAACAGTCAGAAATCAAAGATAACCTGTTGGCAGAAACTATAGGAAGCTGGAGGGCCAGTCCCTTCTCCTGTTCTCATTTTTTGCAAGGACATTGAGGGTACGATGTGCATTCCATTTCACCAGCCAGAATAACCCTTAAAATTTTTGATTCAAACACCAATATAATATGACAACACAGTGTCGTCAGAAGTGAGAAATGGAATGAAACCTGAATGCCTGAAAGTGAAATTGAAGAAAAATTTCAGGTTAAARTGAAATTACACAAATGAAGGTATTTTGAAACATGCAATGAAATTTGAGCTTATGTTTCAAACAGCAAATTAATTTTTTTTTACAAAAAATGGTGAGGCTACAATAGGGTAGCCTGACTTTACAATTTCAGTACATTATTCTACTCTGTGATGAATTATGTGTAGTAAAACAAATGCAAGAACTGTAGCCATTCAATGCATGCTTTGTTACACTTGCTGATTGAACWGGTCATCTTAGGATGAATGAATTCAACTCATCCTAATAAAAATTTGATTAYTACATAGTTGGTATTTCCTTACCAGAAGCACAAACCATCAATTTACTAATGCATCTTGCAAGTGCAGTTAGCTTAAATGAAAAATAGCATATTTAACTGGACTATTTAAAGACTACTGTGGGAAAGAATCCTCTTTTGTCCTAAACACACTACTGATAWTTTGTAACAAAAACACCCAAATGGACAAGTTCTTTAGAAATTTCATTTACCAGGGCAGAATACTTTTTTCCTTAACATTCTATGCAATAGACCTGAAAGACGGTCGTTTTCTTTCTGTTCACACACATGGCACATTACATCCTTGCATCAAAATGTCAKTATTTGGCCTCACTAAAGCACAAAAATGCAGACAATTCCTAAAGACAGGACATCAACAGTTTGAGGACTGCTGTAGTTCAAAAGCATCTACCTGATGCAAGTAAGATAATTCTGAAGCCATCCATTTAAACGCTTAGGAGAAATCTAAAGGGTTACAGAGATTTCAAATAAAACTATTTTGCACATTTCAGTCAGAAAAGTAATTGCCTATTTCTAACAAAACAAAAAAGAAAGAAAGAAAAAGAAAATAATTTGTACTATATCTAAATGTTTTTAAGATGTAAATGCACTTGTCATCTTTCATGTAAGCAGGGTGCTGGTGCCCCAAATTAAACAAAGGAAGAAAAGTTAGGGTTGACAAGTATGTTGCTGCGTAACTACAAATTAAAATGCCTTTTGATATTTAATTTTTAACTGTTGAGTACCTTTTCATCAGGCTATTGCCATTAGACATTTTTCATTAAATTATTAAATTAGACAACAGATAAGAGATGTGACAAGTATAACAAATCTGATTTAGCAGATCTGACACACTGAATCTTTTACTGTGGCATTTGATATATCTAAAATGTTTCAAACAATGATCCCTTAACACACCAAAGAAGAAATTCAGATTTAACTCTATTATACTTAATTTACACCAAGTACAGAATGAATATCTAAAAACCACAATCAACTTTCAGTTGAAAGTGCAAAATCACCTAAAACTTTCAAAGCAATATGAAATTT
>NW_026623441.1:1005609-1115350 GCF_030028575.1 Malurus melanocephalus | reverse complement strand
TTAGAATAGCAGCTGCAAATCTGTATGTTTGTGAACTCTGACTGAATGCTGGCTAGACTGCACAGCAGCCAGCATTTCAAAAACAAGTTATGAAGAGATACCACCAAATCTGAATTCCTCAGAAAAATAAATGAACATCAACCTTTTGTGTGGTAAATAAATCCACACACACTCCTGTCTCAAATTAATAAGGTAGTTGCAGAAGTAAACAAATTACATATAAGCAAACTTGCTGTATTATGAAAAGTAATTTGACACTTGCATGCAAAAGCTCACATTAATAATCTCAAAAGACTGAGTGTACACATACAACTACTTTACTTGTATTGAACAAACATTAATACACAGGAATCTTTTCTGTCCAAATTCAGAGCAACCACCTCATTCACTCTCCAGAAGTCTATAGCCTTGCAATTAAAAAAAGATCAATATTTTAATATAAAAAATTGCATAAAAATATAAATAAAAAGTTGCCTAATTTTGTCACGACTAAGACATAACTTTTGCATTTTAAACTAGAAATAAAAAACCCACAACAAAACACAATTTACTACCAAAAAAAAGAAATATGAACAGGAACAAAAAAAAACCCTTGTAAGCTCAACTATCAGGTTTACCAGTATACACAATAAACAATAAAAAACCTACTTGGCAACTGATTAACACTATGTTTCCTATTGTTCCTTTCATCTCTTCTAATTATGTTAATAATGTAGTATAAATTAGAACAGTATTTCAAACAAGAGAAAAGGACTAAACTAGATTTCACTGTTGCTGCATGTTAAAATTGAAGTCTGTGTTGTAAAGACTCAGAAGTCTACACTGAAATTAAAATGAAAACTTAAATGAGTTCTTTATTAACAATAAATCTAATTAAGTTAATAAAACTGCCTTCTAACACCAGCAGTCACACCTTAGATCAAAATAAAGAGCCAAATATAAAACTACTTTGTGCACAAGCTGACATTCAGATCTTTTATGTTCAAAAGAGCATGAATGCTGAAAAACTAAACAGTAAAAGTTTTAGCACATAGGCTAAATGAAAATTTTGCCCATGCAAACAGTTTATMATTTTTTTGTATTTAAAACTGTAAGAAAAAGCATGTGTACAAGGAAATATCTAATAACTATCAGACAATTGCCTAAATGAACAAGGCATAAGCTTCTTCCACACTGACAGAAACATGGTACCACACTAGAATATCACATATTTTTCAAAGCTTGCTTAAAAGGCAGGCATCTTAATTTCATTCTTAATTCTTCTTCAGAACTGATAATTTAATACAGCTCTTCTCAYTCTATTTTCCTATGAATTTCACCATGCAAGGAAGTGTTGTCCCCAGTACTTACAGCTAGATGACTGCAGAGCTACCAATGACAAACAGCATCAAGTATCAAGATTCTTCTGAATGATCTATACCTTACAAGACTTTATCTAGTCAGATAAACCATGAATGCTCAAACAGACAGGATTCAAAGAAGGCATTTTAATAATAAAGGCAAAAATGCTTAAGTGAATTATTTACATGACAGCAAATCCTGTGGACAGAAACCTGCCTACACCTTTTTTTCCCACCCAGATTATGCTTCACTCACTTTTCAAATTCTGTAACAGCTCAGGATAGATTTCTGCCTGTATCAGTTCCACTGAATACAAAACATAGTTGTATCTCCAAATCAGCTGTCATTTTATGAAACAACTCAAGTGTACTCATGTGGGAAAAAGTATTATTTAAAGAATGAATTATAAATGATTGCATTTGTGTAGTTTTTATTTGTATATAATTTTACTGATATGGAAAAGAAAACAAACAAAAAAMCAGACTGGAAGTCAGAAAATTCTCTTACCGAACTGGTCTACATGGCTCAACAACAGAATTGGCAATAAATACATATAATTTCTGTACAAYAAATTTATGTAGATTTAATTCATTTGGCTGATGATGTAGACCTTGACTTTTGAAGCCTTGATTCTCAAAAAGAAACAACGCTGATAGCACTGGAAAGGCAAAACATTCAGGCTATCACTGTGCTACTCAGTAGTATTGCCTATATACAGCATTGCCTGTAGTGCTACAAGTATACAGTAAYACATAAATACATAACTTCTGTAAGTTGTGCAAAGACAGTAATCAGTAATATTAATAGGGTGTTATCCCTAGAGGACAAAAGTGTAAGATTGAGGTGATTTCTTCAATTACATAGCAGCCTCTGGTAAGCTCACTTGTCGAGTGAGTATCAGATTTCTCTGTCCTTTTATTTGCACTTCAAGCCGGTCTCTTGTTTGAAAAATTCCATGCAATCAATTTATATTTCTAAATAAAATAGRATTAATTATATTTTTTTCATTTTTAAATCCTACCCTAATTTATGTTTTTAACTTGCTCATCTAGTCCCCGTTTCCCACCTTGTTTCACCTTCATTCCTCACTTGATAGCAGTCTTCATTGCAAGCTTTTTGTCCCAGTCTGCTCCCTCTCTTGCAGTTACCTTACTTCTATTTCAGCATTAGCATCCATCTACCCAAAAACATTCTTTCCAATAGCCTAGATCAGGTGTAGCACCACTTAGGAACACAACTGAGGCCTAAATAGTTTAACGCCATTCATTTTTTTCCTTTTTGAAATTAAGGTTATAAAAGTCAAGATCTAAACCAGGCAAATGAAATAAATCAAATATTCAAATTTTGCAGTCATAAAGATTACTGAAAACAGATAATAATCCTAACATACAATTTTTTGGGAACAAATCAGTATGTTGCTTTTTAACAAATTGTTGAGTTTATGGTGTGTTTGACTCAAGTTAGACCAACTCCAAGTCATATGTATGCTATTTCAGTTTAATCAAGTAGGTATTTTTCATGCTATTGGAGATTAAGAGTAACATAGAGCTTTGTTTGTTTCGGGTTTTTCCATGAGGAAAATAAAAATATAGCGTGCCTACTGCAGCATTAACTGCATCATTTACATTATGAATGAGCATATTCTCTCAACTAAAATCTTATTGTACAATTTAAAGTTGCTTGTGAATACCAGTTTACTGGAAAAAAAATCAATTACATGACTGTTGGGTGATCTTTTCTTTTTTTGATTGAGCATTGGAAAAAGTCTGAGTCTCATATATCCCGCAAAGAGCCTTTCTTCCATCCAGTCCTTTTCAATAAWGAAGTTCCTCCTCCTTCTCCAAGTGGTTACTTACTAATCACTACTAATGACTAATTTTATCTTCAGAGCACCAAATATTTCCATGGTCAACGAACCATTGCTATAATCAAACAAACTGAAGGTACTCACAGCTACTCTATTGGCTGGGAAGGAGTCAATTTTCTTCTCAGTAGCTTGTATACTACTGTATTTAGGATGAGAATAATGCTGGTAGCACACCCATGATTCAGGCAATGCTTACACTAATTCAAGGACTTTTCAGTTTCTTCTGCTGTCCTGCCAACGAGGGAGTGGAGGGTCCACAAAAATCTGGGAMGGGACACTGCTGGGCAGCTTTTCCAGACTAGCCAAAGGATATTCCACACCATATGTTGTTATGCTCAGTATATAAACAAAAGGGGAAAGCTGGCTGGGGGCAGGCTGGGCACTGGACAGTTGGTGTCAGAGTGATTGTTTTGCATTTGCACCACTTGCTTTTTTTCTTCTTCCTTGTGGTTTATTTATCTTTTTTGTTTTCCTTTTCATTAAAAATTATCATTACTATTTTAATTATTAAACCGTCCTTATCTCAACATGTGTTTTTTATTTTCATCCTTCTGATTTTCTCCCTCATTCCACCAGGTCAGGGGAAGAGTGAGAGAGCTGCTGTGTGGTGCCTAGCTGCGATACTTTTAAACCAATAGTCAGCAGAGTACATTTGACAGAGGTTAATTCATCAGAAAGATGGTTCATCAAGGTGAAGAAGCACAGACCAAGTGTCTGTATGTTCCTTTTTAATGTCTAKCTTGGGGATTAGCAAAAAAACCCCAAACAACTTTTCTACTAYTTCAAATTGGTCAACACTAGATATGTAATCCTGAAGAAGTGCTTCTWATATTCACTGTCTTCATTTTAATTTTGCCGAAAAGTTGCAGAGAATGTGCAAAACTAACAATAAGGTGGACAACAAGAAGGCTAAGGCTTATCTCGATATTAGAAATTCAATATTCCCTTTAAACAAAAAAATATAGACTACAGAATAATCCTAAAGGCAACGTGAGCCAASTGAGTAGATGCCAATGCACTAGATCAAGAAATGATATAAAATGATACAAAAAGTTGAAACTTCTTTGTCTTGGTTAGCTGGTGGGAACACAAATGTGCCAAGTGAAAACATACTTCAAATATGATAAGTTATGTATTATTCAGACACATATTTGAATGTGCAAGATGAATATCTAAGTTACTTCTGCAGTACGTTGTACTGCAGCGTACATTCTRAGAACAAAAATAGGAACAAAAGATGGAAGAAGCACTTTTCACTAAACTAATAAACTCTAAGATCCTTGTGCTTTTAAGCAAACAAGCACCTGCAGCTCTTGCTTCACACATTACCAGCATGCTTCTTGTAATTACCTCCATATCCAATTTTTAAGTACCACAGAATTTACACCAAGTCTGCCATAAACAGCTCTATGAAAAAATCAAAACAAGAATGCACAAATTGTTCAAGACAAGATCCCCTTCAAAATGCCATCTACTATGTCACTGCAACTAATTTCTTCTTGGTATTAACCAGGCATTCATGTGGTAAGGGACTTAGATGCACCAGTTTTAGACAGGAAAAATTACATATTCAAAGGACCCAAGTGTGCACAGTATTCACTACTGTGAAAAAAAGACAGACTCATTTATATTATGCTTCCTCAAAATGGAAGATCTTAAAGCACCTAAACAATGACTAACATCTCAGTCATTTTAAACGCCTTATACCTGCCCTTCAATGGTTTAACATTATGTGCTGAACTACTGTTATAATATGCATTTTCTCATAATTTTACCTGTCCAGAACTGTAATTACATCTATTATCMAAGTAGCCAGATTCTCTTCGAAAATATCCCAAACTACCTCAATGAATTTCATAAGAAAACAGTAAAGATGGCTTTTATAATTCTTTCTATTATATATGAGCAATGAAGCAMAATAATCACAAAAAACAAGTATTAAAGAGATTATCAATAATGAAAGCAGCTTTAATCATTTGGGGGTATTTGAAAAATGATTTAGGAATTAGGTAAAGTCTGTGAGAAAGAACTCATAATGAGAACTTGTCAAAAGTTAAAAACACACACTAGAAAAAAGTTTTTAATTGCACAGTATATTTTAGCTCCTATCAATCACTGTTAAAATAATTTGAATTTAATAAGCAGATATTTACCTGTTGGAACAAGACAATCTTTCCAATCAAAATATCCYGCATAAATGCCAGGTTCTAATGACCCAACTATTGGATCTGCCTTGAATTCAATGTACATTTCAAACAGTCTTTGATCCAGCTCTTTCAAGGATTCCATACTAACCTAAAAAATTAAACAAAAAAAAGAAAGAGAAGGAACATAGTAAATAGTCATTAACTAAAAGAATTTAATCACATATCCAAAAAAATTTCCTCGTGTCTTCTTTAAYTTCAGCAAGAAGTAGCAATTACTGACACATTTCAATTCATAATTACGTATATAAAAACTTAACAAYTTCCATATTATTTGTCCATTCTACCCAGTATAATTTCTTTTCCTGGTTGTATTCAGCAACAGACATTTTTGTGAAAAGTACAAGGAATACCAAAGCAGRCAGATCATTCAGTAAATACCTACTGGCATGATTTTTTTTTCCTGCATGTCAGGAGGTCTTTATCTTGCAAAGTAAACAGCTGAATTTTGTCAGTGCTTTAAAAAATGTCCCTCAAAATTTCCATCCTTACACATGAATATTTTTGTATAATACTTTAGATCAATAAATTTTAATTTTACAGTAGTCTCTGTCTTCTGGAACTGAACATATGAACTTCCCCTCTYTACTTTAAGGAATTTCTGAACAAAAGCAGAGCTGCAGCTCATTAACATCAGCAGAATTCTTCTCTTTAACAGTTCTCCATGCATTTTCTTGTAATTCACACAAATTAGTCACACTGCAAGCTAAGGCAGATAAGGACTGCTTGCTTATTTTATCTGAACAACTTTAAATTTTATACAAGGCTTTTTATCAAACATAGGTGCYCTCTGTAATTATAGCTTCTGCAACAATTCTATAACACAATGCATATCATAAAATGTTGAAGTAGAACACCAGTATCTAAAGATGGTAATGGAAGCTAAATGGAAATAAAATGAAATGAAAATTAAGATGAAAATATCATGTGACTTCTACTGAAATGCATTTGCCTTTATAAAGATGAGCTTAAGCAATACAAAAGTAAAGCTTTTAAACTAGTGTTCATTTTCCTCAACACTTAGGGTAAAAGRTGCACACAGACACACACACAGACACACACACATACATAAATATGAATAACTTCCAGAAGTAAAGGGGTTTAAAAGCGAGGTCTGCTTTAAAAGCAGGTCTCTAGATCAGACTGGGAATTCAGAAGAAGAAAGAAAAGACTCCTCATCACTCCTTTCTAAGGATTTAATACTACAAACTGCAGAATAAGGGTTGAAGCTTATTCACTACACGGATGTCTCTAAGTTGTGCTCTATTCTGGCATGCCTACATCGTTAAATGAAGAGAAAAAGGAACTGCAATATTTGAGTCAGGGAGAGAGTCAGAGAAGCCTTCAGGAATGARAAAACAGTTGTTACTGAGGTCACAGTTGCTGTCAGAAAAGCTGGGATGGTGGAAGTTGGTGCTCAGAAACAAGACACGCCACGAATTTCCTGCTTTTCTATGTGATGAACCTTCTGYAATTTGTCACAAGATGACCTCTATCTCAAAGGCAAGATTTTTATAAGGCATGACAAGATCAAGGCTATTTCCTTCCTCTTTTCATTCTACCTGACTGCCTATTTTCAAAAAGAAGAACACACTTWAAAAGGTACAGAAATCTTACTCTTTTTTCCTCTTGCACAAGTTTCAACRCATTTTTCACTTCAATTTCTTATGATTATGGAGAATAACAACCCTTAGACCATTCCTATTTAGGCTTTAACTGGTGGGAAAAGTAAGTTTGAGTGGGAACTCCTTGCAAATACACACCCATTCAAATAATCTGCTTTGAAACAACTGCTTCACTATTTCTTAGCAGAGTGTTTTAGAATTAAATAATTCCACCTTCTACTTCTGCAGTCATTCAGTTCAAAAGATCATCTGCACATTCATTACAGGATTTTTTGTTTGATACAAGTCCTCTTCAACCTATTCCAAGTTCAATGCACAATTAAAATAGTGGTGGGTAACCTGTTTTTTCATCTGGTAGAAAGATTGCAAGAAAGAAGAATGAATAATTTCTCTGAAACTAATTTTGAGCCCGGGATTAGGGGAAGGAATCAGAGTAGAAGTCCTTAACTGTGCATACCCATTTTCCAGACCCTCAAGTGGGATAAATGCTCATCCAAATATACAATTTTCCCATTGCTGACTTTCTGCTATGAACATACTTGTAAACACAGTTTCCAATTCTTGCATTAAAGACATTTTGAGCCTCTATCCCTCTACCTTATCTAATTATCAAAAGTGCGGAAACAACTTTATTCGGAAGCTTAATCAATAAGCTTGGATTAATTTTATGGGACAAATAATTTTTTCCATTTCCTAATTGACTAAACTGATGATAAAAAGTTGAATTAAAGAATCTTTGCAGGAAAGTACAAGAGTTATGAGTATGTGCCAAGGTGGCATGTGCTAAAAGCRCAGTGTAATGTTTGGCTGCTTTGTGCAATTTTGTATTTGGCACACTAAGAAAAAGAAAAAAAGAAGTAACTGTATAGAATGCAAGGAAATGTTCTTCGCTACCATTTTATAATTTCTGTACTTCAGAGTATTAGATAATAATGATTTTCCTACTAACAATGGCATCTTTAAAAAAGTCAACGCAATATAAGAACAGAGAGTTTTTTACTAAAACACACTACAAAATTCAATTTAAAATTGAATTTATAAAGCTGACAGAATTTAAAAGCATAATTTAGTTTCTGTCTTCTCAGATAAAAACTTCATCTTTTAAAAAATTTGCTAATTATTTATTAAATTTTTTTAATGTAATAGTTAAATAAATTAAAAGCTTTCAGAAGTTTACGTGATAGGACAAAAAACTGAAACAATCAACCCACTCCTCTAAACATCTGTGAGCTTCCATCCTCATTTAAAACTAATAAAGGGCTCAAAAGTTGTCCTCTTATGATGACTACGTAATTATCCAAATTCTCCCARCTGGCAGTAACAATTGATGTGGCCCGGACCTCCAGTACGGCACCAGTCAGAGCTTTCAAAGGGTTAATGCAGACTGGAAATTAATCTGCCACTTCAACATCTGAATTTGGTCATTTATAAAGGTACCAAACGTTTAGTGGCAATGCTTTGATGTGGCTGTGCAAGGCAAGGTGTTGAATACACACATAACAGATGTCTTGGCTGCTTACATACACAACACTAACTGTACCAAGATCAACTCTCAGTAGCAAAAAATGACAATATTCAGAATAATTTTCTATATTGTGCTAACCATACAAATCATAGCAACCCCTTTCAAATGCTATTCAAAATTACTTCAGCCGYAGAAATTCAAGCAACAATTCAGGCATAATGGGACTAAGGATGTACTACATAGTAGAACAACCACTTTGAGTGAAATGCGGTACTCTGTACTGGAAAAGATAACATTTTACTTCCAACCAACAAATATTTCTGTAAATAAACTAGCTTTATGGTCCTAAGGATTAAGTCACAACATTTCTCATAAGAAGTGATTAATCTTTAGAAAAAGGCAGGAAAATGAGACAGCTACTGCCACCCACTTTGACATTTTCGTTCTCTGAAAAAGAAAAAACAACAAAAAAAAMCCCAAAGMACAACAAAAAAAATCGTGAACTAGTTTATGAACAAGAGCTATCAGTAATGCAGATTGCCAATGAAATAATTTATCAAGTATATTCCTGAGATAACAATCTTTTACTCTCTGCATTGAGAGAACACAGTGACATTAAACAGCTTTACTAAGAAATCAGATAAGCTCTGCCATTGAACACACGAGTTGTGAACAAGAGGTCACATTTTCTATACCAGTTACTTAGGCCCTGTGTGAACACACAGAACCATATCCTTGTTGTTGTTGTTGTTGTTGTGTCCAACTGATGCTTGCAGTCCCACTCATTTCTGGAAAACTCACTCAAGGATTGTTTTGGCTGTTTGGACTTGCACCTACTTTCCAAGTAAACCAAATAAAAATCTGTTTCCTTCAAGCAATGATACTTCATTCCAGTGCTCTCACTTACTTGAGTTATTTTATCAACACCTTGAAAGCCATGTTTCTCAAAATGTTCAGCTATATTTAGGAAGGTATGACGTTCCAGGTAACGGCAGTTACTGAGAGCAATTAAAAGTCTCTGCTCCTAAAAATGTAAGAAAAGAAAGAGTATAACAGTTATAAAAAGAAATATCAGCATAACCTACACTGTAAATGTATATAGAGTATTCTACTGATTCTCTGTGCATAATAAACATGCTCATAAATAAAATGGAGKTCAAAAATACTTTTGTCAATAAACCACTGAGAGCTGAATGAATATYTGGTATGATGAGTGAACATGCTTTTTCTTATACGATCCGAAGCATTCATTGGAATAGTTGTGACTAATACAGAACCGTGGTTAAGACTTCTTTACAAAAATGAGGTTTGGATAGCTTTCCAGGAAGTTTTTTCTGGATTTTACTTTGTTTCAAGAAATGTACTAAGAATTATGACCATCATAAAATCAACTGAAGATCATCTTCACTTTCACATAAAGCCAGCTTAAGCAAAGCAAGCAGGTACTGAACAAATACACTCACTGACTCTAAAATACTAGCAGGTTCTGAASTACATTATATAATTTCATCAGGTTGAAGAAATTCTAGATTATTATAACTTATGTCTGTTTTTCAATGATTTTTTTTTTAACTACAAGGGAGTTAAATACATTCTGGAGTGACGATACCACGATTGCCTTTCTCTGATCTTGATATAACAAGGTATCATTTCCAAACCTAGAACCAAATGACACAGAACTACTGTTGAAATAGATTGGGTCTTCCCTCTTTCCCTTTCCTTTTTTCAGGTGCAAACTATTKTTCTACCTCAGATGAAAGCTAAAAATCAACCTAGAAAATATTTTTGAAACAAAATTATTTGACAGTGAAGTCACCATAACAGCACTGATCTGATTAAAAATGGTATTGGTTTTCAGACCCAGCACTCCTGACSGTTTTGTATTTCAGTAACACGATGACTAGGACTGAGATGTGCAGTTGCCTTCTACTTTAGGTTATAATCAGTCAGTAAGCAAACTATTCGAAAAATGAGAATTTAAAAAATACAGTGACCAGTCTTACTCTGACCAGTCACTTTCTCTGTTCTCATTCAAGAAAGAGAAGACAAAATGTCTTGTGATTTACATAAGAAAACGAGACCATGGAACCATGGAAGCCAGACACTGTCTAAAATTATGATTTCTTTTTTTTTAAGTGTTTGCACTTACGACATGTAGGAACGAACCCCAGCCACAAGTTACTAATTAATATCTAATCTTTGTGTTGCAAGAATAAAATGATATAAAGAACTAGTTATTATCGTCTACAATTCAGAAAGTTGGCCCAATTTGGCAATCTGTGATTTTTATTGCAGCAGAAATGCTTATTACTCTTGTAAATTAAGCAAAACCGGGCTTCTGACAACATGCAAAACCTGTACTAAGGAATATTAATTTCACAAGAGGTTCTCAGTAGGTGTTTTGCACGTAAAACCTACATTTTTTCATCAGCTGCTTAACTGGAAGAAAGTACATTAACCAAAGTGCCAAGAACAWAAAAGATCTTCATTCTAATTTCCTAAAAAATTAAAATCAAACAAGCCAAACAAATAACCATTACTTACTCCCAGTAAATTTTCTGGGGAAAACTGTATTACTGAATATCTGTATCTTCGTGGGTTTTAAATAGTAACTAATAATCAGACTGATTCTAATCTAAAACAAGGTCATAAATCAAAAGTCAAATCCTCAGYCACTGACTTAACAACAGTGCTCTTTTCACTGATTTCTGTGATACCATTTTAGTTTCCGAGGACCTGCTTTCAAAAATTCTTTTCATGAGTTATCTTAACACGGTACACTAAGATACTATAAAAAACACTGCTTTCAATAAAAGCCTTATATCCTTTTATTTTCTCATGYTTATATCTAGGAAATGCCTATAGAACACAAAATTGTTCCCTATAAAAAAGGAAAACAAAAGAACCAGTATTTACAATATTTCAACAATAAAAACCAGCCACATTCTTGTATCTTGGAGTAATATTTTCACATCAGCTTTTAGAAATAGAAGTCAAACTTACTGAAGAAAGACTTGATTCTTCATGAATGCTTCCAAACAAATCTGGAGATGAAACATCTACTGAAAGACTAGGAACAGCAAATAAAAAGTRAGTAGTATAGTGCTTTTGATTATTCAATACATGGTGGATTCAAATGAAAAGGAATGGAAGCTTGTTTCCAACCCCCCTTACACCAGATAACACAGCAGCCCATGTTGTTCACTTTCTCCAAGATKACCACAAAGCCTGCAGAAGGAGCTTTGTGCACTGATTGTACTATTCTAGCCACAGAATTTTCCCTTCCTTCCTAAAGCATTTTTCTTTTCTATAATTTCTCTATTTTGCCACAGATTCTGTTTTGCTTTTACACCTATCCAACAAATGATCATCTGATTAGCAAGGAAAAAAAATTGCCTTAAAACCAGAATTAATTAACCCTTTCCAATGCATATTGCTATATTGGCCAAGTCTGGCTTTTCACAAATAAATGTTTGTAACTCTTAAAAGCTCAGGCTACTCTGACTTGTTTTGGTCTCAACAATAAGTGACTCATAGGCATTAAATTGAACAAACAATCTCCATGAATTTAGCAGAAATATGAATAGAATCAGTAAAAACTAGAAGGGAAGAAAAGAAAGGCAGGGATGTTTCACCGTAACTGGACGTTACTTAGTGACAAGTACAACTGACTCCACGTAAAGTCATGTCAAAACCAACACATCTGCTTCAACAGCACACAACTTGTGTCACTGAATAAAATGGTGAAAGTAATATCAATTATCTWGTACAATCTTTATTGCATGATGCCACAAAACTTTTATGACATAAAAAAGTACCTGCCCTTATTTCAAAACATCACTAATCAGAGGCAAAAGTATTCACAAGAAATATAAAATACAGAAGGGATAAAACCACACCTCCACTGAAGTGTAAGWTTTGCACCCACAATTTCAGAATACTACACATTAATCTTATTTCTTTTTACTTACTGTGATGTATCTATGTCACCATCAGGTTTGGTGCTCAGTTGTTCCAAACAATCTATAAAACCCTAGGAAAAAGTAAAGCAAGATCTAAATTTTCTGCCAGAAATAAAAAAAAAAAWTCTCAAATTCACTTTTACTACAGTCAATAAAAGCAGAATAATCATCATCACTTTTTTTTTGTTTTAAACCTTACATAAATACAGTAACATTTTAGTTACTGTTGAATGCATGTTTTTTATACATCATAGCTTACTTGTATGAAAACACAGGAATTCTTAATCCTGGTAAGTCATTTTCATGATGCATGTMAAAAATTATGAAGTGATAATCTCCTGATTTGCAAAGAAAGCATGGTTAACAGTTTTCATGTGTTCAATCTGAACAGTGGATCCCAAATAAAAATTGCAGAAGCTTCACTATAATCCTTTMATTGCTTTGGCTCCTGATTTCTTATTTGAGGAGACTATTAAAATGGTTAAAAAACCTAAAGAATGCTGTTATCTAACCTCAAATAAATATAAAAAACCCCATATTTTCTTACAAAGAACACTGGTTTCTGATACAAAATCTAAAAGCCCAATCTTCAGCTGATGAAAAGCAGCATTTCTCTTACTGCATGTTAGATGGCATCAGCTCAGCATGTATCAATTGTCAGTAAAATCTTGAACAGTCAYATTCAGTAAAGTAGCTGAATGTGCCACTTACCCTCTGAGCATTTGCCACCACCAGATTTAGCTAYTAGGCTCTACCTACTTTTAAAATCAAACATTTCTTAGTATCCCAGAGTGTACCAGAGGAATAACAGTCWTCAACTTAAGCTGCCCTTAAGAGGCAGATGGGTAAGGTACAATGCACACTTTTTTGATGGTTACTTGTGTTGACAATTTCATATTTCAATGTGCTCAAGTTACCTGCATGATCCCAATGCTTAGCTGGCACACATCTTCCTGTGTTTTCTGCTGTTGGAAAACCTGAGGATGCAAGCATATTATTTCAGCAGAACAGTCTCACATGGCCTAATTCTCAAGGAATACCTAAGTAAAGTATCGCTAAAGAGATGACACAGTTAAAGGAATGATTGCTGGGACACAGTGTTTCCTTATGGATTAATTTCAATTTTTCCCCATCTTAAAAAATGGGAGAGAAAATACAAGTCCTAATAAACTGTCTGGAGCAAGCATGAGGAGATAACACAGCAAAAGAAAGGAAATCCTAGTACATGTGATATGTGTCATTGCTGGGTAATGGAATTACAGCAACAGCTCCCAGGATATTTAAAGTTCTTTGCATCCTAAAAAGAAGGATTCACCATGCAGGTGAATTCACTGCAGATTCTTTTAAATAATGCTCATTAAGAAATTAGACAAGTTATGMATAAAGAGTAAATTAAGGGAAGAGAAACGACACCCATACAGCGAGTCCCAAGGGAATTTGGAAAAGTGTTAAACTCGCTTAGAACACTGAAAACTGAAAGAAAGCATCAGTGTTGTTTCAATCAATCAAGGCCTCAAGGTACTGAGTAGATGGGGACAAAAAGCTSAATTTAAATTCTTCAAGTAATTTGGATCTAACACTGAGTGAAGAGTAACTCCTAGGAATGGCCTCTCCCTTCTGTTTTTTTTAAGATGTAAAGTCATGTCTACTGCTATCTGAAAATTACATGAGTAGCGTTTTTTTTCAAAAGAACAGCTTTAGGATTTAAATAAGGTCAATCCACCCCATACATACAAATTACCCTAAACAAAGGAAACACAAACAGAAGTCTAAAAGCTAGCACAAGTGAAAAGGTGTACATGGGAAAAAATGAAGAGGAAAGTTATATCCTTGGATCATTCTCTGAAAGYTCTTTCCATGTAAATTACTTCTGGGTTTCAGAAAAAGAACGAAAATGAAAACATAAATCAAAACTTACACTGGCTTCTCCAGGTTTGCAGTCCAGCACCGTTTTAAGAGATTGCAAGGAATGAATAATGCACTGTTCAAACTGGGATGGCTGAAAGTCAAATGAGTTGGAAGCTGTAGATAAGCGTATTAAATATACACTACAAAAATACATTAAAATTTTCAAGGTATATAGTAAGCTCTTCATTTCCAAATTATACCAAATAAGGGGTGATGGTGGTGAGGGTGGGGGGGAAATCACACTTCAGATATTACCAGAGGACCATTTYGTAGTGATGTGCTTTTGTATGTAAGTTATCTACAGAAGTATTACCACAGATCAATTACACTTGTTTTATTTAAATGAGAGACTTTTAYACAAAACAGCTCCATATAAAAGACTCATGAAAGATTTTTAGAGCTGTTTATGGTACCATTACAAATGCCTGTTGACACACTCCCTGCTCCATGCCTTAATCCAAACTGGGATAGAATTTCGCCTGGGATGTCCAATATTTCTGCACTGTATTTCAGCAACAGGTTTCTAAGAAAATCAGACAGATGCTGCCTTCCTATGGAACAAAAAATAGTTTGAGGGGCTGTTGTTACCTTAAGATTTGTAAACCTGAAATATGCATGTCTGGATAACATGTATCAATTTCACCCTGAAAGTGCAAACAAGTTCACAGCAGAGTCATTAGTCATTCTCTTCTTGTCTTTCTCTCTTTCCTGATAAGTCATAATTTGTTTTTTTTTTTTATGCATCTCTCTGGTGGTATTGGGCGGGAACCGGTTGTACAGGGCAACATGAAGCAGTCACTGCTCCAGAAAAAAGAGATATCATCTTAATAGATTTGGGTCGAAGAAGTGGACAAAAAAGTTTGTAAGCCCTGTAAACCTGCTTTTCATTCAGTAGTTAATGGCATGCCACAAACTTCAGGCTTAGGAGTAACTTTCATTTCTGTAAATKGTAGAGATGGATTGTGAAACTGATGCTCACAAGGCAAAATGAAAATAATGAAAAGAGCCACTAAGACAATCTGTATTTAGTATTTTYGGATCCCTTAAAARAAAAAGTCCAGCAGTAAAGTGCTGCTCTTGGGTTTTTGCATCCACACTATAAAACATCACATCTCGGGAGAAGAAAGTTGTTTAGATATGTGATTCTCTGGATATTATGAAACTGAGAAAACCTGGTTCTGTGTCTCATTTTATCTTTTATCTGGAATATAAATGCTCAAGGAGTCCTCAACCAGTATTTCCTGCAAACTTAAGATACCCTTTCCTCAAGCCCAAAATGTCCCCAAAGAGACAGACTGGCCCTTTTTTATACTGGTTAATTTTTGCTCTAATATTGCCACAATGAACATCACTTTAGGTAAATAACCTTGCTATGACAAAACCTAGTCAACTTCCACCATTAAAATTTGSCATGTTTCAACCATGGCCTCAAAAAGTATCCAGGGAAGTGCTGTATACAAGTTATGAATGGGTGACCTCCCAGTACAAAAAAGACTTATGRAGTTTTTTAATAAAGATGGGAAGATGGGTTAGAACACAGCACAAGCATAAAGAAACAATATTTTTGTGGAAGAACCTTTCCCCCTGCCTTCATTCAATAGAAGTACATAGTGAAAAACAGAAAAGTTAAGGGACTTGCCCACAGCAGCAGCAACTGAAGACCAGAAGCTGTAAATCTGGTTACAGTACTACAACTGCCAACACTCCTTCCTACAGTATGTATATTGTGACTGCTTAATGCCCTCCTACTCAACTTCAAACACATATTTATAGAAGCAAATAAGAACTAAAAAAGTGTGTGGAGCATTCCCTTAGATAACATACACAAAGCAACTCTCCCTCCCACAGGCCTTCTCTGCTTTCGCAGATTGTTTTTAAGTCACACCTACAATGCGCTCACTGTGTTTTAGGCATTACTCATTACTGTTTATTTCCAGAAAGCATATCACTAATTTATCTGAATTTGGTTTCAAGTCATTGGTTGTTTGCATGTAGGCAATCTCCTAATTAGTTGCTTTTCAGTTCAATTATTCATTATAACRTATAAGTGACCTATTTATTTCATTACAGACCAATTCCATGGTAGTGCGCCTACTAAGTCATGAAGCATTTTGATATGAACTGAACTTGTGATCTCAAATCTGATTTTTTCACTTCAATAAACCATCCCTGAGATAAGACACTTAACACTGGAATTTATTATTGTTTATCTCAGCAAACGCATGCTAGAGGTCAGTAGCAATTAGACTGAAACATTTAAATAACCCTACCTAAGGCACAAAGCCATGCTACACATCTTGATGCCTTATTTTTAACGTTTTTCTCTTAATACATAGCCTGCAAAACTTTTATTTATGCTGGTTTTTTGTTTTTTGTTTTGCAACCTCAAAAATAGTGCTCTCCTGCAATCAAGCTTCTATTATTGCTTGATGTTATTTCAAAAATAATTTTTTTAAAGTATAAACGAAAGTTTTTAGAAAGGGAAAAAAATGTGTTTGGTGATGACACCTGTAAAGAAAAACAGGTAACCATTCAAACAATTAAATCTTTTTTCATCTTTTCATATTTTAATAAAACTACAGATATCAGTATGTACACATACAGACAAAATCCAAAGTAATTTAATTTTTGGAGATATAGAGATCAGGTTTTTTACACATGCAAAAAAAATCCAGCAAAGAAAGTGCCTACAAGATACCAAGCATACCCACCAATGATGTCAAACCTTCATTGTCAACAACCCAGTCCTCCTTTTCAGCTAATCTCTTTATATCTATAAGACAGAATAATAGGGGAAAGAAAGGATGGGTGGGGAGAGAAGGTATTAATTTTCATTATTAAAAACTCTTGAACTTGAAAAGATAAACCACAGACACTGGGGATGCAATCCTAGGCATACAAGCAAATAGTACCACAGGCTTCAAAGCCTTCAGCACTCTCAAATGACTAAGAATGGAACTCACACATGGTGTGCTGGTGACACCACACAGAGAAGCACATCTATGATACATGGCAGGACTTGCATGAAGCACATCGTTTACTGGAAAGCTTAGAATTAGAGKAATATTGTGAAGGCTTTGGGATTTTGTTTTGTAAATTTTTAATCACAATATAAAATATTGCATCTAAGAATCCAAGTGTCTAGTCTGTTACACTCCAGCTCTGAATTAAAAATGAAAGAACAACTGCCTAGCGTTTCAGCAAAGGTAAAAAGGACAACATATAATTTATATTCAAAACTATAAAAGAGGTACAGGGTCCCCATTTAGGGTCAAGGATCGACAGTGCTAGATTTTCTCCATGAATACATGAAGGCATAGCAAAAAGCACTCTCTTCCACTGTTCAGAAGGTGTTAACTTAATACAGGCTTACTATATAACTA
Source organism: Malurus melanocephalus (assembly GCF_030028575.1). Classification (NCBI taxonomy): domain Eukaryota; kingdom Metazoa; phylum Chordata; class Aves; order Passeriformes; family Maluridae; genus Malurus; species Malurus melanocephalus. The sequence continues at coordinate 1,097,595 of NW_026623441.1, read as the reverse complement.
TTTATAAGTTGGGATGTGAATCCAAAATTTGTGCACTATAAAAATACAATTCCTCTATGGACGGCATGCACTGTGCATCATCATTGTATTTTGGGCATAATTGAACTGTACACAGGACAAAGATGAACTTCTGAAGCTTTGGTGAATTGTCTTCCCACCCCACAAATTGGTCATCAGAACTGTCTGTACATCAGGAAACTCCCTTTTAAGTGAGCAAAAATTTCAATTACCATCTCTTCTAAAAATCCAAGAAAAGACGACCTAATGCATGCTAAAAGGTTTCTTCACTATCTAAGTACCTTCTGTAGCTACATTAAGAAGCTTATATGTTATAGTGTCACACTCTGCAATTCTCATGGACATATAGGCTCAGTGAGGATAAAAGGCATTAAGGGATTGTGCAGAATAATGACTCTGTTCACTTTCCTACTTAATTCAACCAATTTTCTTCTAAGGGTTTAGATTGTACTGGTCAGCCTTTACATGTTTTTGTGGCTGCTCACTTTTGCATTCTGTTCTTAGCTAATACAAATATAAAACCCACCAAACTTCTTTGCTCATCAAGTTCCAGTTAAATACATTCAGATAACTCCCCTGTCTAGTCTGGCATTCACACAATTTCTCGTTCATGACCTTTATGACCAGTGATCACATACAGGAGGGAAAGAACGCAGACTGCCTCTTAGGGCCAGAGTGTGTACATGGTGTTTACCAAAAGACAACAAAAAAACCCTGTGTGTGGGTGGGTTWGTTATATTTGAAAAGCTAAAGTGCTCTATTGAATATTTTAACTACATCTGAATATTGAACTACATCTGAATGCCTTTCCCAACTTTCAACAAGCAGCAAGAGATGAGACTGAAGTTTATACCAGCACTTTACTCTTGTATTTCAGAGATATCAGAGAGGTGAAATTCACGTCCGGGGGAGCCTTTTTGACATATGTATTGCAGATATAGCTACTTCTGAGATACATTTACATAGCTCCATGAGAATATCCACTACCTATCCTTTCACTTATTCCCTAATAATAGGAGTTTTTCAAGGGCCCAATTAACCTGGTCATGTGCAGAAATAAATCCCCACTATCTAATACATTCCAGAAGTACAATTTTACTTTAGTGGGCAAAGAAGAAAAAAAAGGGCCCCACAGRTAAGGCACGCAATACAACAGGATGGAATGAAAATTATGATACAAACAGGCATCTTTCCTCCTGTTGGATGCTATAGCCAACACACACAACTGCTTCACTGATAGGGGATGGAAGCAGAGGTTGAGGAAGGCTGCTGTTATGTCTAGACAAAAGAGAGATACATTATCCAGCCCCTAACATACCAGTATCTCGAGGGATCTGATTTCTTTTGATTCAAGAAAAAAAAGCATGAATTGCTTTTACTAAAATCTGAGGCTACCTACCACAAGAGCTTTTCCTAGGCAGAATGTGTGGCCAGMAATCAGAACAAGAAGAGGAGAAATTGAATCTGAACAAAAAACTGGGCTAGTCTCATGTTGCAACATGTAGGCAAAACTAGTAAGACAACAGATTTTCTTCATCATTGGTCATATATTGGAGCTGTCTGGACTGTGCTAGAAGAGCTAGGTAGGTAGCTCAGAAACTGGATAAGCTGAGGACCGTCAACAAAACGTTAAGAGTTAAATACTTCCTTCCTTTGAAAGGGCAAGATATCTGAAGAATCAATCAACTCCCAGACAGAGGAATAAGTCAGTCCAATAAGACCATCCTCATACCACAATTAAAAGGAAAAAAAATCTTTCACCTATCATTAAGAAAAAACAATTGAACTCAATTGTGCTAAGGGATGGAAAGATAAAAAGTTCTCATACTTTAAGTGAAATCTGAAATGGGTGATACTTTACAGAGTTTTACGGAGACAAGACAATGCATGAACTTATTCAGCCAGCTGGCTTGATATTATTGCAGAAAAATACTGTTAATTTTGAAATTTGACTTAATAAAACATTTAAGAGCCAAAAATGCAATTCATATCAATATTGTAACAAATAAACCATAGATACCTAATGACTTGTTGTCATGAAAAGTTTAAAAACTTGCTTAATATAGCCACCTATGCTTGGCCCACTAAAGCCTAGAGTAAAACTCTTCGTTTCATGTCAGCTTACATACAATCATATGTCAAAGATTAAAAGTGATTAAATTGTTTTATTAAAAAGCCCTAGTTTTTTTTTTTTTTTAACATTGAAAGTAAGCAGTCTTTTGGAAAACAAATCCATAACCCTGCTAAGAGAATTAGTAGATCAATCTGCCTGGATTTCAGGAGGGACATTCATTTCCGGAAGATGTACCTCATTCAAATTTAAGTTTTAGAGTTGAATACAAGACAGCAAGAAAAATGGCCTCTGATGGCATAGAGTCACATTAGATTTAGAGAATGTGTAACTGGCCTTCACAATCCAGACATATATGGCAAMAGTTGTGCACACAGCAGGAACCCTGGGGATTAGAATGCTGGTAGAAAGCCTTGGAAATCACACAACTAAAATACTTCATAAAGGGCTGTGGATTGTTCTCGGTTGTTTTGGTTTTGTGTTTTGTTTTTTTTTTTTTTTTGTCTTTGCGAGTGGGACATTGCTTATTTAATTCCTCATATTATAGAAAAACTCCTGAAAGAAAATAAATTATGTTTCCAGCATGGAAAAGCTGCATCATGAGATAAATCAGTTGCATTGTAWAACTGTCTCAACCCAAAGGAAACAAGTCTAACCTACCATATTTATCAGACTGAGGGAAGAAAATACTCATCATGTATTTCTGGCAGACAAATGAAGTATTTGAGGAACTTTTGTGAGATATTACAGAACTCAGAGGGAACTGCTGCTTTTATAACATCTGTAATAAACATGATTACCTTCTAGAACATGGTCTGGCCTAGCTAGGGGCAAAAGAGAATGACAGTAAGCAAAGAGAGCTGCAGCCTTCTATTACCTTCAGCTGTGTGCTGTAAGGTCACAATAATGCAACGTACACGAAGGTCCAAAATTAGATCCTGGATGATCTGAAGCATGTCATTTGGTATCTCGAGTGCAGTAAGAGATTCAGAACTAAGCCTGGAAAACAAATAAAGTTASATGGAAGTGTAAATTTGAACTTTTTTTATGCTGATATAACCTCACTGAATTTTTCAGACATTTCCGACATAAGTAAATGCAATAGCTCCATCCTCAGTGTATTTTTGAAAATGAATTATCCCATTCTGAGATTAATTATTTACTTAATTCAGAAGATTGCAAATGCAGATTTATCTTTCTCTAACATTGTAATAATGTCATCACACCAACATGCCAACTTTTTCTACTGTCTTCTTGCACTTCTCTACTTGCCTTTCTGCCTCCATGTCTTGTCTTATGATACAAGAATAATCTTTTTGGAACAGAAATAGCGTTTTTGTTGTTTTTAAGTGAATGTCTAGATCAAATACAAGATTCACAACATGGGTTCTGAGATACTTTTTACCTGCATGACCACAGTAACAGTGATTAAACTGCCATAAATGGTGATGTGGCTGTGCATCAGACTGCAAATAACAGGCACATTTAAGGAGCCAAAATACAGCTACTGCACCATGTGCAGACTGAATTCATCCACTATTTTGCTTCCAACTCTGACCCGGCACAAATCACCGGTACTACAGGTAAGGAAGGAGACATGGATTTCTGTTTTTTTTTCCTTTTGAAATAGTAACAGCAGCTGCTTGCAAGAATTAGCATTTCAGCTTTCAACTAAAAGTCTCCAGACTGTGCTCAGTCAGGGGCACAGAGCGAGGTTCACTGCTTTTATCCAACTTCTGGATATGTAAGCAAGGACAATTCAAAGGCAATCACAGCCTTCTGCCCTACTGCTAATAYTGAGGAAAGCACAGGTAATAGAGAGTCCTAAAGTGGAGGAAGAGGAAAGCACAGGCAAACAAATGAAACATGTCCARTCATCCACCTGTAGGCTCCAGTTCCATCCCCCTAGTATTGGGTATAAACCATCAAACCCTCACCATTAACCACACTCACTCCACCCAGCACAACTATTGAATTAGTAGATTAGAAAAATCTGTACATCTCAGCCAGCCAGGAAACACAATGTAAATATCCACCTGTGAGAAATTTAAGTTACTTCAGATTGCACAGAAACTCTTTACTTTAGAGTTGATTCCATTTCTGTCAGCACACAGCTGTCACATCCCTAAAATCATCCCTTTTCTCATACAATACACCCTAACAAACATGTACCTCTTACACCTTTATAGTAAGGTGAAAGTCTTGCCAGCAATGGCTCATTTGATTGCACAATTTTAATTTATTCTCTGGAACCTACTCATTCYGGGCAATGACAGAAACAGGTACAAGAGAAAGACTGTGCAACCACCTGTGTGATACACCAAGTATGTATGTGTGATATCAGCTATGTAATACATACAAATGAGCAGAAAAATTAAGATCACATAGATGTAATGACAACTCCTTGTCATCTAATACTGTGAGTTTTATCACTCTTAAATACAGTAAATCATATGTGAGATGACAGAAAAGAGTAAAATTCTATCATGTGCTTCATAATGACTTTCAGTGACAAACTGTGAAAATAATGTTTAAGCTATTGCATAACTTAGCAGCAAATAAAGGTCTCAGGCAATGTGCAGACTCTTCTTGGGAATAGCCCACCTTCATCGTTGGTGAGTCACAAGAATCTGTCAGACTGTCAAAGTGTGGGGRCTTGAAAATTAACTTACTTGAAGCACTTGCATAAACTTCTGACCTGGTCATAACTGGTCAGTACCCTAGGCTGGTATGTTCCATTCCTCTTCTCCAGATGTCCAGAGATTTTCTTCTCTACTTTTGATCACTTTGCCATGAAGTCTAGCCCACTTTACTCAAGTGCCATCGCTAAGAACACAAGGTGGGGAAAGGAGTGGGAGGGAGCAAGGATTTCCCCAGCTCTCAGTTCAGTTGTTCATTACAAGGGTAGTGCCCGGAAAGCAAAGGAGATTCTCTGAAAAAGCCTTCTTACAGCCTGTAACCTCAGCCTGGATCTTATCTCAGATGGMAGGAGCACAACCAACTTTTAGAGAATCTGTTGATTACAATTTTCAAGTCAAGTGTCAAAGTCTAGAATTTTATAATTTGAATGAAACTTATGGATTGCTTCTCATAAAAAGGTAACACCAGTGCCCCTTTTTAATCTTTTCATCAAATATCAAGTCAGCTCCTTCTTAAATGGAAAGCATTCCATAAAATCCAGCCAGAATAACAACCTTCACATAGAAATATTTTTCTAAATGGTTACAGTAAATTTCTAAATGGTTACAGATAATGTAAGTGACAACTGACTGAGAGAAAGTGTTAAACAGACTTGACAACAGGTGTGTATCACTGCTAGCCCCATCTGCAATAAGAATATCTATACATTATTGTACCCCTTTCTTTTCCTCATCTGTGCTTTGCCTGTTACCTGCTTTGAAAACTCTCAATAAAAAGTACAGTACCATATCCAGATACTATTCCAGGTATTACAAATGAAAGCAAATTTTGTATGCTAGTGAGTAATTTTTTCAATTAATGAAATGTGAATTATTAATTTGATAAACAAATAAAAGCAGAATGGTATTATAAGCAGGAGTAYCACACTAAACAATTGTAATGGTGAATTATGATCTAAGAATGATAYCACAGTAAGAAAAATGGTATTTTCACCCATTTCATCAATGATGGGAAGACATGTAGCAAATTATGCAAATAATTGCTTTCTACCCTAAAGAATCAAATCCTGTTTCATTGACTGAACGTCTATGCTATGCCAGGCAAAYATTTTATTCAAACTTTTTCATAAGATACTATGGTAAAAAAATGAATATATTATTATGCAATAAGATTATATCATGAGACATCATTAATTACACTTGCATGTAGAATCCTTAATCTGACATAAGCAAATTTTTTGCAATCCTATTTTTGAAAATGTTAACATTCTCAAAATTCAGGGTATTTAATGCAATGAACAAAACATTTTGTGTTAAAGCACATATATTCCAGGAATAGAGTGATTCAATGGTTCAAAAGATCCATTTACCTTACAGTCTGGATAACATGTGTTAGCCACTGGCCAGAAAGTTCAGATTTCATCTCCCAGCCACCATACTGTCTTAATTCTCCTTCTCTGAGGCTGAATGGAAGTAAGGCTCCACGGATTAGTTTTACCAGAGAGTGCATCACCTCCTGAATCATTTTCTGTATCAGAAGAAGGGAAAGAAAAATCAAGGGAAAAGCTCTACTTACATGCTTAAGCAGTCATGTACTTGCTATATTCAACAGGTAGCAATGTTAGATTTACAGATGGCTTCACATCATAGAGAAGAGAGGAGAAGAAGGTATGAGGGTACGCAAATGATATAAGAAATCTTATTTTTCAATGTGACACTAAAGTATCTTGCCATGAAGGAAATAAAAGACAATAAGGTTCTCCCCACCAGATCTCCCCCAGCTACTTACCTTGAAATCATTTTGTCTTTGCCTAGCATTTTTCTTTGATCTTTCCATTTGGCCAGATTTTTCAGCAGTCTTGTGAAAATGAGAAAATTGAAAAGTGTAAGTATCTTATAACCACTGTCAAAATAATTCTGAAAAAGGGGCTTTCAAAGTGAAGAAGTGAAAACGGATGAGTTTATGATGCAATTATAAAAACTTACTCGTGGCATTTCACTAAGCACGGATAGTATCTATCTCAATAAACTCTACTTACTCTAGGTCAATACCTTGAAATGTTTAATTCTGAGGAACAATGTGTGCTTACGACAAAGCCAGAGACAAGCARTACATAAACTTCTTGAGGTCAGTGTTTTCCCTATGCAGTTCTAGTGAGGTCTAAACCATATATATTCCAAGTGTGCATCAAGTTTACATGAAKAAACTAATTTTTCAGCATGGAATCTGACCAGAGAAAGACATTCATGTGAAAYGGAAGACAATTTTTGGAATTAAGGCAATTTGGAATCTCAAGATGTGAGGGGCAGGGTTGCAGAGTTTTTGTTTGGTTTTAGGGACAGGATTTTATTATAATGCTCTTTAAATAATTCAACTAATTGTAAAAGAGACTCTGCAAAATAAGCAGCATCTTCATTGTCATTTCTCTGAGAACAGAGGAATGTGAGTACACTTTGCACGAGACAGTTACAGTTGAAGAAAAATACGGTTTGACTAATAGCCTTCCTGTTTGTAATTCTACCCTTCTGTGGAGACTACTGAGATCTCAGTAGTGTAAATTACATTGAAAAAGTTATTTCAAATCCTCAGTGAAGTGCAGACGTCAAATTTTGCAGTTACAAAATCTCCTATTTTATGCTTGTATAGCAACATCTACTGGACAAGAAGTGAAATAACATGACAGGAGTGTTCACAAAAAATCAGTTTACTTTCAAAGAATTCATTTGAAATGCTGTATTTTTCCAAATCCCTCTTTAGTTAGAGCATTTAAGATTTTTAAGCTAAAATAAATAATTTGAAGGGAGCAAAAATTAGAGAAAAATCACACTGCTTAACAGTTTTGGAAAATACATAGCTATGAAACTTTTGTACTGTAAAGCTCTGAATTACATAATTTCAGATAAGGAGAATATCCTTCAAATTATTGTTGCATATAATTCCCACTTCTCTCTTCTAAAGCAATAAAAAGAAAATAATCTGTATTCCTTGAAACTTCAGATAGCAACTTTCAATTCACACTGGTTTACAGCATCTTTGATTTTTTTTTTTTTTTTTTTTTTTTTTTTTTTTTTTTTTTTTTTTTTTTTTTTTGCTGAAAACCAAACTTAAACCTTTCCTGCACAGACAGACCAAAACTATCTTGTGGTAAGATCAACGGTTACTACTCACATTTGTGACTTCACCTGGGGTGATTCAAAGAACTCAACTTTTCAAACTGCTGAAATACCACATACATCTTTAACTGACAATATTTTAGGGCACATAACTAACCTTGCAGAACTAAAAAGAACCACGTCCCTGCCAAAAACCTACATATTGAAAAAGATAAAATAAGACTTCAAATGCATATGTGAAGATTTTCTTTCTACATTTTTTAAATGTCTTGAAGACTTGAATAAGCTGACTGAAATAGCTCTCTACCATTTTTCATAGGATGATTCTTAAACAAAATCTAGCAATCACCTTGCTTCCTGAATGATGATAAATAGCAAGCAACATAGTAAAGAACTGTCTTTGTGGGTAATTAAAATATGTACTGTTTCTGACAGAAAAACACAAACTTTCAGTCCTGAATGCACTGTGATAAGAGATATTCTTAGGTATTCTAGAGGTCTTCTAGTTATATCACGCCCTCCTCTCACTCATCCTCAACTGACTGTGGCACGCAGGACACGTGGGAAGATGGGAGCRTACCATCCCTCCTCTCTCCCCAAGAACTTGAGGGGCTTCTGTAAGGACCAAAGGAGTAAAAGAAATCAAACGTAAGGGGAWTAAATTCTCAGAAGTTCAGAATTTGGCCCAGAAAAAAGAAGAGCATATGCATCTTATAGACTAGCAAAACTATCTCTTTTGTTTTTTTAATACATTGAAACAATGTTTTGTTCAGGCAGGAGAGGAGATCACTACATTTTCCACTTGCAGTCATTTTCATGAGCAGAATTTGTCAACCTTGTTTACAGTTCAGGTCTCTGTTTCTCTAGAAACTGCTTTCTTTCTCAATGTACACAGAAAGAAAAACCCACAGTAACTTTAACAGGTGAATTTGTGAAATTTAATTTTCAACGACACTGGTGTCAAAAAGAAAGGTTGTCATTTCCCTTATGAAATAAATTATTGGTGTGAAAGTCAACAATACTAAGTTTATTCTTGATTTTACTTCCTTCACTGAACATTATGAGTAAATGTCCTATCTTTCTTTTGATTTTTATCATATAAAACGAGGATCACACAGGGCATCTCTTTCACTGAATAATACAGCACTCTGAACCTTTTGTTCAACATCTAAAGGGCTACCGTATCTATTAGTATTATCAGATGGAAACAGTATATTGATTTATAAACAGTGGCAATAAATAGATAAATTAATTCTTCAATTAGAGAAATGGAAAATGAGAAGACATAAGCTTCCAAATGTTCTTTTTCAAAGGCTTTGGTGTTTTTCTACTAAAAATGCAAAGAACAGTAGATAGAYGTGATGACTTTAGAATTTAAATGTATCAGAACGTTGTATATCATAAATTATCAAAAATTAATTATGAGAGGTATCCTTTCAAAACCTGTTATGAGTCTGTATATAAAAACAGAATGTGTCATAAATAATTACTTATGTTTTTGCCCTTCTTCTTGGATTATCAAGATTATGTTTGCCTGATTTGGAAAAATTAGATCATCTGATTAAGAAGGTATAATAGAAGCACAGGCAGTTGCAGCTGACTAACCTTCCAGACTAGACTCCTTATAATGTGTACAGGAATTCTGCTCTATGCTTTGGTTATTTTGAAACTCTGRTCTTGAACCTAACCTCACTTCCAAATACTTAGAACTGAAGAAATGAGTACTTCTTTTCCAAAGAAAGGAAATAATTTTTTCTCTATGACTCTGTCTTTTACATATCTCTACCTCTCACGAAATGTGCCATTTTTTCAGATCACCAATGGAGGGCCAGCTGTGAGTAAGAGGTGAAAGTACAYAGATATTAGAGTCTAACAACTGGCAGACACACATACACAAAACCCCCACTGTCAGAATTGTAAGTAATTCCACTGTATACGTACATTCTTGCAAAAATAAAAATATCTTATTAAATGTTGTCACTTCCACCTGTGAAATAYAATACTTAAAACATAATTATTACAGCCCTTTGTTACTTATAAATCATTTATATAGAAGAATCCATACCTCGCTGAATAAACTTCCATTCACATAAGAAACCCAGAGCTTCCAGAAGTTGGGCAGCTGACTTACAACAAGTTTTGTCAACTTTTCAACAAATACTACTTGCTGAGGAGCTTTGTATCGCCAAGCTAAAAGAGAGAGAGGCAATGGAAAAAGCAACATAAAGTTTTTAAAAGTAACAATAAGAATGTTCATAAGAAAGCTGCTTTGTATTACACAAGTGACTATACAGTATACATAAAAACTTTCAGGCATGAATAAAGAAATTTAAAGCCCAATCCATATATGTGTACACAATTTGCACACAYACAAGCTCTTTCTTCTCCTTTCATATGCTTACAAAATGCCAGCATTATGACAGTATCCACAGAATAGTTCYCTGTGCAGGAGTATCTAAGGCAATCCACCACAAAATCCATTCAGACAGTCTTCTGTCTTCAAACCACTCTAAAAGGTAAGGTAACATGAAAGCAATCAAGACATTAGAAAAGCTTYAAATAAAATCTTGGCAACAGATAACTTTCCTCAGTTTCCTATGGAATGGGAGAAAGGCGATAAAGCTGAACAGAGGCAGAAAAAATGGACTCACTAATACACAAAAAAAGGAAACCTCGTGAAATATTCTTCTATAACCTCCTATGTTCTCCATTAAACCTTCATCATTACAATGGTTTCACAAAATAGGGTATCAGCATATCAGTGGTATGGGACCTGTATTTAATTTCAAGCATTAGAATCCGCTTTGGAACACCCAGGTGAAGAAATCATATTTTTTTGAAAAGCCAAAAACAAATAGCCAAAGCCCCCCCCCAAACCAAAACAAAAACACTTAAAAATGACACATTTGTTGCTGCTTCTTATGTATAAATGCAGGTCTTCTACAAATGATAAATTAAAAAATATGATCTCATCCTATATAACACTTGGAAATGAAGAAAAATGTTGCATGAAATAGCACTTTTTAAATATACTTTGCTAGAGAATGCTGCCTCCGCACAATAGGAATTCACCAGTTAGACAAAAATAGCTGCCTAATAGCACACTACATAACTTCACCAGAGCCTCACTATTTTACTGTGTAGACAGTCCCAAATCTCCTTGAAGTACAGCATGCCTTCAGCAGCATCCATTTGTCAAGGTGTGGATCAAGTATTGGTCCATTTCTTTACTAGAGAACTGAAAATCTGCACTACCCATTTTTTCTCATGTCCAAAGAGTTTAGGTAATTTGGATTAGTATTTGAAAATAAAAACATAATGGAAGCCCAGAATTTGGAAAGAGGCTCTGACATAACCCAAGTGCAACTGTCCTGACAGTGATGTATCTGTTTAGGAGTAAAGAAAACTTCAAAGCTCAATTGGAAAAGCTCCCAGTGACAAGTAAGATACTTTCACCAGCTTRGTTTATGATTGTCAGAGAACCCAGTGGCAGAAAGTGTCCTCTTACTAACATAAGCTGTGACTATGTCAGGAAACTGTGCCAATGCTGCCATAGCAGCAGAAGTTCTGTAACTCCCACAAATGCCACCTTCTAATAAAAAAAAAACCAACAAAAAAAACCAGTTCCTTTGATAAACCATTCGCCAACCCAAAGTTATAACCCAGGATGTCTGTTCATAACTGAAAACATACTGGCAAGGCTTACTTCATCTACAAAATACTTTTCCCCTCCGGCTTAGTCCCAAGCCTGCAGACAGCAGACACTTCTTAGAATAAGCTACTGTATATCATTTCTAAAGGTTATGGACATAAATTCAGGGTATTTTTACTTTGCTGCTGCAGAAAGCTCTAATCTACATTTTATCCCATTGACTCTATCATAATCTCATTCTTAAAATGAAATTAGAGCTATTGTCTATTGTTTAAATATTCTCATGAACATATACTCAAGCAAGAGCTAAATGTTACTTGAATGCTGCAGTTTTGAATTCATTTTAATTTCTTTAAACAACCTCTTGGACAATCACTGTCGAACATATTGGAGGGAAAAATCCCAAACGCACCAAATCACCAAAGAAGTCCAGAGATGCCATTTCTTAAATTTACCAGAAACCAAAAAGATCCACAAGAAACCTGAAAACAGAACATGTTATGGCACATTTGGAATGGCAACTCTTGCACAGGTATCTTAAGTGTTAGGTTTGCTTTGTCTCTTCACTCAGAGTAGGGCAAGGATGGCAGAGCTATCAGTGGTCATGTGCACCTGAACACCAAGGAACTCAACTCAGAGGCAACTCTTTCTTACTCTAATAAATTGGGATTGATTACTACAGTGCTCCAATTCTGCAGTTTTCCCTTGAATCKCAGTTTAAATTGGTGTCTACAGAATATGTAAAAYTTGCTGAAAACTTACCTWTTCCACTTTGTAAAGGATAATAAATCCTTAACAGACTCTAAAAGGAAAATAACTGATTGAAATGGAATTGCCTGCCATATATGCAATTAAGTCCCTGCTCATGCAAAAGAATTCAAACAAGTCAAAAATAAACTGGATTTTTGGACATTGCTTCCTGCATTAAGTGTGGCACTCGTATTGCTAGTGGATGGCACTCCAGATCAACCAGCAATTTAGTGTTTTGCTTTGTAATACTTGTTAATCAACTTCATGCAAGKYTTTGGRCTGAGTTATTTCAGAGAGAAATTAYCTATTCMGTGAAAAACGTGTTTTCTGTTTCCTGTGATGTCATCATTAAAAGACTCCTGAGAAGAAGTTATTTGGACAAGAGTATTGAGGACACGTATAACACAGAAAGCCTCAGCTAGTTGTGGACAGACAGACTGCATGAGCTTGGTCACACACTTTGTTTCTCATTCTGGGTTTAGCAAATYACAGAGCCAGATGTATGAAGTCACACAAGGTGCAAATGCAAGGGGAATCATCTTAGCAAACACACACAGAAGGTATAACAATTAAAAGATGGTAGGCAGTAGGTRGCTATACATACAAGAAAAAAGATCTGGTTCTGTAGAAAAAAAGACTTTAATTACATTCTAAGAAGCAAATGTTGTACTTTGAATTTTATGAACTGCTCTTTGCTTGAAGAAAACATGGAGGACTTCTTTAGTAAGCAACAATAATATATGAGAAGAAAGGACTATTTCATAGCCATCCAAAACAGACTGTGGGATTTTGTTTGGGTTTTCTGACTAYACCACACACTGGTCACTGGGGACTTTTTTCTTTTTCAAATAAAACAGATTCTTACCATCATCACGGCCAGACTGAAAGCTGCTGCCCCGTTTGAGCGAAGCAGTTTGACTGAGATGGCCAATYGGCGATGGACGCACATCACTGTCCAGGTCTAGCATGGGGCTGTGGAGTAATGCATTGCCTGAAGAGAGGAAAAAAACCAAAAGTTAGCATAATTTTGCACATCAGTTGACATGAAACTGCATGCTGCATGTGGAATTGTAATTTAATTCAGTGATACAAATGTAATCTTACAAAAACATTCTTAATCTTGCTTTATTTAGATTGTTCATCTGTATTGAATGCAATTCAATACCACTACTATTGATTCCTGTAGCAAAGCTGAAAACTCAAGTAGCACATGGGAAATAGCATTCTTTGGTCTGTATGTTTCTTTGTTTATAATCGATGCCCTACAATTATTTGCTTGAAAACCATGGATAAATATATGTTCATGTCATTAGTGACATTGCCCATGCTTTTCTTCTGGTGTATGTCCTAAATACACTGTTCAACAGCCAAAGTTTCTTTTATGTCTAGCTGAAGCAGTTAAGGGCACAGTGTTCAACTATTACTTAGCTGTTTGACCTCCACAGAGTTCAGATAAAAAGAATCCATCCATCAGATATCAGATGAACTAATGGCACTGTTCATTTGTAAATGTCCTTACTTATACATTATTACAAAGCCACAAAATATTTTCCAGTGTATCAAACAACTATTTTTTTCTTGGAGTCCCTGTCCACATGTAGGTCACTATTCACAAATCTAAACAAGGATCAAATCTGATGAAGGTGGATACTTGAAGTCTAATGTGAATTTTTTAAAAACAACCTTATAAGAGGACTATGATAATCTTTTAATGGACTGTGACACTACCAATAATTTTTTTAAAGGCTAAATTGAAGCTTTATGTATTTTACCTTATAGACACATTTCTGAAAGTAGTCATCAAAAATTATTTCAACATTGCCCAACTGAGTTGCAAAAATGAAACTTATATGAATCAGAATTCACAGAATTATATAACAGCCCACGCTGGAAAAGGTCTCAGAAAACCATCAGGTCCAACCTTTCATGGGAAAGGGAGCCAGGGTGAGATTATGTAGCACCCTGCCCAGTTCAGTCTTGAAAACCTCCAGTGATGGGTACTTCACGGTGTAGCTGGAGAGGTTACTTCAGTGATTGATTGTTCTCAATGTAAAAAAACCATCTTTTCTTATAGAGATGAAGCTTCCCCTGGTAACTCATGGTGAATTTTATAGTCAGAATCTCAGCATTTCAGTTTATATTGTTGATCTTTTCCACTAATATCTACATTCACTTAAGGTAACAGGAGGACCAACAGCTGTAACACTGAACTACATGGATTCAGGAGTAACACAAAGCAAAAAGTATTCAAAGAACATTTATTCTGGTGTCAGAACAGCATGGCAGAAAGATATACCTAATCMTTTTGCTTCAACAGCTGTGGCCTAAAGAGCAATGTTAAGCATTGTGAAACTTATCACAAACTTCCAATAGGTGACAGTATTGGGTTTTAGTTAATTTTGAAAGAAGTTCTTCCTCCTATAATTCTTTAAAGGCTTTTAAAGAAATTTCCTGTGGCCTTTCACCGCAGCATTATCATTAACAAAATTACTCTCAATTCTTCTATTCATCTTTTTACTGTTCAYAGTATAAGACACTTAAGTAAATAGATCCAATTTGCTAATCATTCACAATTGCGATTGACACACTGTATTAACTGACTTGGGGATCTCATCCTTCCTATCCTTAGGCTGTGTTATGGTTCTCCTCATTAACTCCAACACCACTTATTAAACACAATTTATCTTKATGACACTTTAAAACTGATGAGCTTTCAGCAACAGAATTTGCCGTAGTGATTTAAGTATATTACCCACTGTCAATACATAAAAGATCTAGGGTGAGTTTGTACAAGAATTTGTGGAAAGACTTCCTTTTGAAAGAATTAAAAAATTCACAATAAATGAGAAAGCAAAAAATATAAAGCTTTGCAGTAATTAGCATCCAGGGAAACAATCCAGGAACCCTACAGAATGAAGTAAAACCAAAACAAATTGATTTTTATTCAGATTAAAAAAGCCCCTTACATTCAGTATCTTATGGAAATTCTGCACAAAATGAAAAGGAAGTTGTAGAAGACCCKGAGAAATTTTAAGTGTCTGACATAGTTCCTGGGCTTTCAAAAGAATTTGACTGAGATTCAACATATTTGCATTTTATTTGGGGAAAAAAAAGGGTATGCCAAGAAGGTTAAGTCAAAATTGTCACAGGCATCACTATTTAAAACACGTTTTATTAAAAAAAACCCCACCCAAAGTAGCAAGAATGTAGCAATGTTACTTTCACAAAAAAATACAACAAAGAAATTGCTCTGATCTCTCTGCATAGAATGTAAATTCTCAGCTTTCAGACACCTTGTTAATATGAGGACTGTCTCATAAACAGATGGTCTCTAAAAATGACAGTGCCAATTAAAGCTCAGAATTAAGAAAAAYAGACATGCTTACCAAAACACCTTAATATGAATTAGTTCAATTAAAACCACTTGCTCGAGGTAGCTGTATTGCTGCTGATGCACTAACCCCACACAGCACAAATGGTTTATATATTCACCAGTAACAGAAAACATGTAAAGAATACTCTCTTGTTCCACCAGAAAAACCACATCATCAGTTTGCTGGCATACCAGGAAAAGAAAGTTTAACATGAACTAATTTCTTAATTGGTTGTCTAGCATTACAAGCAAGTATAACACAGCAGCAGGGAACTACAACAGCACATATACCCTCAGGACTAATAAACATCTGGATTACATTAGCAGAGCTGATCTTGCTTTCACCCGACCAGAAGATAGCGCTTGAAGACTGCACACTAATGCATAAATCTTGTAAAAAAAAAAGTGAGAGTTAACTTACAAACAATTTTTCTTCTATCCCAACTCATTCCTTCTCTGGAGCCAGCAGCTTAAATTTAGCAGCATAATGTAATACATTGAATTAATAGTACTATGGACTGCAGACAATAATATTTATAAACCTAAATAAACTAACCAAATAATAATTTACTGCCCACTCAGTATTTAATTTGTGTACTACTTTTACATTCCTAAATCCTGAATGTAGTACAGTAACAATCTAAAGTTTCAAGAAATTAACTTTTTACTGTGCTAGCAGGTTTTAAGAAGTATAAACAGCATGAAAAAAATATTCCTGGTAGATCTTTACTTTGAAAAAATACACTGCATCTTTGAAGCTCCAAAAGTGGTTTTTTTTTCCAAAATACAGCATCTACATATAGCATATCTGTCAGTGACTCCAGCGCCAAGTGTATATTTAACCAAGGAAACACAGGAAAAATAAATGTACTACATTCTGTTCTTCTACCCAACAGTAAGGACAAAAGTATAATTAACACCTTATTACATTTACAACTGTACAATCATGAGAAGATCAAATACCAAGTTTTAAGGACCTCAATACTGCTTGAGGTATTTATTAGTATTATCAATACTTTTTTTTCTTCTTAAAGGATTTTACTTAAGGATTTACTTAAAGGATTTAAATTTCTCGTGCACAGGTATTTTGAAGGTGCATATTCAGATGCTGTGTGAAATAAAAATATTTCAGTGGTTTTGTTCACATCTCTTCTGATCTAGTGCTGTAAGATCTCTAAAATAAGAAGCAAAAGAACACAGAAAAGCACAATTCTTTTTGATATTAATTCTCTAATTTGTGCTTCCACTTTCTGGAAATCAAAAGCCATCTGTGCTGACCCACAGCTTTATCATACTATAGGGTACTTCTGTTCCTACAGTACCTATAGCTCATGTAAAAACCTCGAACCCGTTTTTTTGATTGTTACCTGCAAGCTCTTGGCATGCAGTGCCTTATAACCTCCATTAAAAAGACAACTGACATGAAATTTGCCTAAAACAGATTCTTCCATAATATATAAACCAGTTAATAATTTAAACTTTTATAAGCTGCTTTACTTTCATATTCCTAAATTATTACCAAAGTGAGTGTAAAAAGTGTCCTACAATATCCACTGCTCCACAACTGCCTGTTTTTTTCCCTGCTCTGAGGCCTGGCAGGGAGAGGTTTCTCAAGGGATCTCTTGCCTCCCTCGATAATCCAGCCTCAGCCACTCTGCAATTCTGTCAGTCTGGTGMATCAATTATGTTACTTCCAGTAAAGATTTTTTCAAAAGCTGCTGGTGATCATGGGTTAATATAGTGCCWGTACCTCTTGCAGTGACAAAGAAAATTGTTAACAAGTGACCAAACTTAAGCTAAGTAATTTTTCAGAGAGATTTTCCATGTAAAGTCAATCATTACACAGACTTGCTCATATAGAGCATGTACATGTACATACAACACATACATCATGTATATGAGCAAGATTAMATTTAAAAACAAAAGACCCTATAAGATGTGCAACCAGGTTAATACAGCTCCTGTGTTTTCTCATCCATTATGTATCTTACCGTGCATTTTCTCACAGGCCACAATGGCGAGGGAAGGCTGATCTACAGCCTCCTGACTCTCTGAAGGGCGGCAGACTTCCTCACCAGCCTTAAACACCTTTGAACATTTTTTCCTGTGCACAGCGGGCCCTTGTCCTGTGCTACAGCCTGACCACCCACTGTTGCTTGTTGACCAAACACACAGTGCCTGGAGCCTGCACCGACACAACCAGGAAAAGATTCCTTTCAAGGACACCGCATTGAGAATTTCAATTTGTCTAGGCAAGAAATTAGGCGAGCAGGAGAAATTACTGAAAAATTAACCTGCTCAATAGATGAATGACTGCATTTTATTCTTCTTCCTATGCACTTTTTCTTCCTAACCTTAGATTTTACAGGGATCTATAAGATTTCTAAGTGATCAAGAAGAAAATGGCTTGATTTTATAGAAAAGAGATGAATGCAGAAAATTAAAATGGATGCACTTTAGAAAAAATGTTTTTGGGAGACATTTAAAAATGAATGCTTTTTAAGCCTTAAAGCTAGTCTTCATTATTGCAAATACATTTATAATGAAACTATTTTTCAGTTTACTACAAAAAGGGTAACTGGGCCTATTCTAGTGGTGTTCTAAGTATTTCACAGCCTAAGGTTATACCCTATTGTCAGTCCTTCAAGCCAAAAAATTCCGAAACAAGAATCAAGCATTCAAGTTCAGCAAATGATAAATAAAAATTATTTCATTTTACTAGCTATCACTAGCTCCTGCAGACATTAACATGATCAACACCTTTGAAAAAACTCACTTTAACTTAACTGCCTGAATAAGGACTAAAAAGATTGAAGCAGACACAAAGGTAAAATTCTGGCAATTGAAGAGTTTCACTCTATCTTCAGTCATACTAATCTTCAAAATTTTGATTGTAAGTTACCTGTGTTGCTTTTTAATCACAATAGTTACTCTCTTTATAGTAGTTTAATATYATTTAAAATATTATATACAATAAGAATGCCTCCATAACTTCTGAACATGCCGGATTCTAACCAAATTTCTAGATTACAGCTAAGTTACAAATACAAGTAGTAAAAGAGGAAAATAAATCTGCTATCAATTTTTGCACTGATCAGTTTTTATTCTCTCACTTCTTTCTTTTTTTTTTTTTTAATTAATAACCCATTAAGAGTTTGCTTGACATCTGCTGTCAAAAGGGTATTTCTGCTATGGACAGGGGATGTGGTTTAGACATGAAATGGCTCCCAGCTGCAAGAATTCTTCTTCCAGATGTACAGTAAGCAAAGGCAATGGAAGAGAACCAGCTGCTAGGATAACAAATTGAAAAGGCCCTTTTGACACAAGCCTTGCCGGCCTGTCTGATCTAACAAAGATGGATCATTCATTGCAAGGTGAATAGAATCTCAGTGTGGCACAGAAGAAAGAGCAACATGGTCTAAGCATCCATTTCTCTCTTTCACACTAAGTACAGCTGCTGTTACTCTGGCACAGAAAAACCTTGCAGTTTTTTATACTATCTGGAGAGCTGTGCATCATACTAAGTGCTGCAAAAATTGTAAGAACTAAAAGCAAAAAAAAAAAAAAAAAAAAAAAAAAAAAAAAAAAAAAAAGTAAAATAAAAAAAAAAAAAAAAAAAAAAACCAAAACAAACAACCCACCCAACAAAACAAAACAAAACAAAAATCACAGTGACCATACCAGCATACTCCTGTTTGGAGAGTTGGCCTCACATTGAGAACTTTAATAGACTGTATACTATATTTTGCAAGCCAAAGGGCAGCAGAAAAATCACACTAAGACTATGTCAGTGTTTTCATTTACAGCTTCAGTTTCTAAAGGGTAAGAACAGGTAGCTTATTTGCAATAATGTTACATAGTATCTCAAAAAGATTTGTGTCACAGATGAGTGATGCAGGTTGCTCAAAGAATCACCAAAGATCTTGGCAAAATTTGGTTTAATACAAACTTGTRTAAGTGAGACTTAGTAAGTTCACAACAACCTGTTTAGAAATTAGGGCTTTCTCAGCCAGTTTGATGATAACTGGATGGGTGTCCCTAACCATTTTAGCTCAAAGGATCATGAAACCTACTAAGCCACTATTAAAGTCTAAGCAAATAACCACTGGCCACACAGAAAACAGTCTTAACCTCCTCATCTTCTATCCCTGATACTCACATTAAGAATCCCATTGCTTAACTCCTTTTGGCTATCTGCCCAGCACCCCAGGCAAATTTTAAACTAAACCTCATTTATTTACATTTATTTTCATGTCATTTTATGTCATTATGTTCTCCATGTTTCCTGCACTCCAATATATCTGGGAAGCATAAACCATAGTAAAAAACTACAATTATACCTTAATAATAGAGAAATTGCCAAGTATAGCTAAAATTTAAAAATWTGTAAAATCTTAAGGAAACCATTTCTGAAGGAAACCACTTAGTATCCAGGTATCAGAAGTGAAAGTCCCTAGATGCCTACAAACCTTAAGATCAAAGGTCAAAACCAGCAATTCAGGCTTTAGGCAGTACAAGGCATAAAATACCAGCACAATTCAATTTACCATTCAAGTATTTCTTACTAGATAGATACCTAATAAACACAGTTTTGAGTGGGCATATGCTCTTCCATGTCATCCTTTATATTCATGGCTTGAAAAAAYGGTCTTTTTCCATTTTTTGCTGTCTCATTCATCTCCTTCTCTTTAACACACCTACATGCTAAATCTAACAGCAGCAAACTGGCTTTATCTACTCCAGGTCCTTCCAGTGGCCAAACACAGTATGATATGAACARATATGTAACAATAATTCATCCGTGCTTCAGGAAGAACTTCCTTTTTTTATGGTTATGAAGTTAAAAAACAATAAAAGAGCACAACTGTCTATTCTGTGAATGAGGCAGATAACGTTTTAAGTTTTCTGTTTAATGCAGTAAATTCATATATTTACAAGCACTACTAGATAAGCAGAGCTGGAACTCCAGCCAGTTGCACATGGGTCCCACATCTACATTTGCCCCTTTAATTAAAGAATCTGACCAYCAAAGCAGCATGAGAAGGGCTTAATACCAGGACAGGAGCATGGGAGCTTTATGATTTGGGTATCTCCTGTATGACTTAGGCTATGCAGTTTGTCCCTTTGTCCTGGCTACTTATACTTCAGTGTAGGAAAAATTCTGATCTGCTATCTTATCTGCCCTTTCACTCACTCCTTAAAACATGTGGGCTCGGATTCAAAAAGCTTCTCATAACACGAAMATCACATGCCTGCATTTTTTTTGCCTAATAAATGAGGAAGGTTGGCTATAGCAAGTAACAGACAGGCTAATGGCAATGATGGGTGAGTAACAACAGCCATATCATAGCATATGATGAAACATTAATCTACATAATGAAAAATTAATCAGCAAACCAACAGGATTGTTTAGACTGAGGGGAAACACTACTTCCACAGACATACGAAGTTATTMCTCAAGGGATATAATACACTCCAAAATGCTGCTGTAAAGTACTTCATACACAGGACTTGAGACAATTCCCCATCCTATTTGTACCCCGAAATAAATGCAATCAATTAGCTAATGATCAGATTACTGAATTTAGTATGATTAATTATTAAAACCGAAGGAAAGATTAAATTAAACAATTTGCTGTTGGCAGTGGTCAGCTTTTTAAGTCATGTTGCCAAATTATTTGACAAAGCTTAGCAGAGCTAATCAAACCCTTTCAGTTTTTGGAAATAAAATCAACACAAGTTGGATTAACTGGAAACAGACGGTATTTGAAACATACAGGATTTCTGCTCACCCCTGAAATAAATTCTGAGGGAGAACTCCAAGATCATTACAGCCCTGTAAACCTGTCACGGTTTCTTCTTTCAGGYTGCATCAGAGAATGCATCATGTCATGATACTAAATGATACTTGGCACATCTAGAACATCATTCCAACTGCTGAGTATTTCCTATAAAATGGAGCTCATCGTGGGTAAATACAAGCCCAGAGGTTTTAAATTTTTTTTCTTGTGATAATACTGAAGGATTCACACTTAGATCAAAAATACGTACTTAGATATCAACCTAAGACAAATGTATTTAAATATATCTCTAATACACAATTTTCTGACAGCACTTTCCAACACTTCAGCATCTAAATTAGCTCACTCCTCTCCTTCAATCTGAAGACCCTTGGAAGTGCAGCTGTTAAAAAGAAGGCAATCATCAGATGAAGATCTTAGAGATGATGTAGAAAACTAGACTTCTTGTCTAAATATTGGGGATTTTTCCTGACTGCCATACTATTGGCCTGGATGAGATAAGTCACAATGTCCTACAGGAGGGAGGAGAAAATGCTACTTCTATRTAAGAAAATGAAATTATCTCAGTTGTAATGACTTCTAGTTGTGTGGAGACAACATGAACAATTTTGTCCCCTAGAATATACTGTTGACTTGTCATACTAACAACTAAGTTTGGAGTAAGTTATCCTTAGCATTTACTTAGGACTATGTTTTAGCTTGTTTAGGAAATAATTGCAGTGTTAACCTTCCCTTCCTGAATACATCATGGCCAGCAAATCAATTCTTTGAGAATATTTGCAGTTTAACACTTAGCTGCAAAAATCTGTCCAGAATGGTTAAAGAAACCCCCACATTATCCAGTAAGAAAAGCAGAGACTGTCTAATTCCAAATCCATTTCAAGTAGTAAAAGTCATGTGAAATAACTCAGAGCACAGTTCTGCTCGCAAAACTAATAAAAYAGCAGCAAAATACTTTGGTGCAAGCTCAGTTGGAAGGTGAAAAATTTTGCAGAAATGTAAAAATAGATACAATCTGCTACTGAGGCTTAAGTTTACTATGCYGAAAAGTTTTGACTCAATCTGAGCCCACAGATTCAGCTGGCAAAAGAATTAAGGTAAGAATGGCCAAAAATAGTTGGTATGCTCAAGGTGGAACTGTAATTGCTGTCTACTTGTTCCAGCATTCATAATATAAAAACTGCCATCTGCTAGAAACAATGGCTATTATCCCTGTTGAAAACGGAAACCTAGAAAAAATTCTAATGCCCTTTTCATTAGAATATCACTCTTATGACACCTCTTCTTCCAAATGCTTGATAAACAAAGGAAAAAATCTTTTTTTGAAGCATGTGTAAAATGGAAGACTTAAATGCTTGAAAATTTATTATTATTTTATCTTAAAAAGAGCCTATGAATTGATGMGCATATAAATAACATTTCTAACTTTAAGTTGATTAGATCCCACCAAAGGGAGCAAAACTCCACACTTTCTCTGTTTGAAAAGCATACACCTATTAAAGTACATTAAMATGCGTTCCGTGTCACAACATTCTGGTCACAATCATCATTGTTCTACTTGGCAGTTAAAACCAACCCTTCTGAGTTTTCTTTTTTCCATCTCCCACCTGGTTTATGCCAAAATTAAAGAACTATGGAAAGGAAAAATCACTCTTAGCAACTTTTCTTTGTCCTTCTAGATACTAAGTGAGAAATTCMATCACCTTAAGTATTTTAAAACCTGTACAAAAAACTATAATAAAACACCACAGAGAAGACTGGAAGAAGAAAATCATTGGAATTCAATGAGCTGTTAGTACATCTTTCATACATGCACAAAATTAACTATTCCGACATGCATTTGTTGGACATTCAAATTATTTAAATTCCTTGTTCTGTGAGCTGAACAAAGCTGTAACGTAACAGCCCCTTTGATATTAAGGCTGAGGCAAGCAGATTTCTTGCAAGAAAAATACTAAACAGGTTGAGACTTTCAATACGAAGCCAGGAATTTAGATGTACTCATTCACTGGAACCTGCATATCAAAATTATACAGACTACTAAAACTTAAAGTCTTGAGCACTAAATATCTTCATGTCTCTTTTTCTTGCTAAAAAGCTGGAAAATGGCCATAAAAAAWTATGCAAGTGAGAGCAGAAGAAAGCTTAGAATTGTTAATCATGGCTGTTTTCACAAGTGAGTTTTGCTTCTGAAAACTGAACATTGCRATGCTGGTGGTGGTGTTTCATGAAGAGTTTTGATGAGGAAAGAAGATGGAGAGGCTTCAGAAACATCCTGAATTTTGACCAAGACGCCAGGAAAACAATTTGGAATTCCAGCTTGTTCCACAGCACTTCACACCATGTAGTGGAACAAAGATGGTCTGTGCACCCTTTTAAGCTAAAACTTACTGACATCACTGTCCCAAGTGATGCACCCTGTGAACTCCATGCCCCGTGTCACATAAAGACTCCTGCAGAAAATTTAAAGCACATTTTTGCAGCATCTCCAGCTCAGTAAAACTTCTGTGGTTTCTCAGAATGAAACACCTTATTTGGCTTGGGATAAGACTAAATATGGGAGCTACCTATAAGCCAAGGGATGCCAGATTCCAATACGCCTATTCATTTCAGAACTGGCAACAARCTCTGTGAGACTTCTTGAGAAACAAGGCATTGCTTCTAATTTCCTAATTTGAAAATCCAGTTTYCAGATTTTACTATTTGAAATGTCAGGCCAGCAGTCTTCATCTGCTGGAAGGCTTTTCATATGTAGGCTAATATAGTARATCATGCTAATTTGTAGCTAAGTTGCTGCCACACCTGCAAGCAATACTTAAACTTTACTTTGAGGATCAAGGTTGGCAAAGACAGAATACAACTATGTATTCATATTAACAATAACTTTGCCTAAAAATCCCCTYTGTCCAGCACATAAGTCTGTGCAGATTCACTGTAACCCGAATTTTGAAACSGCATACAAAGAAAGAACACAAGAACTCCATAATATCATTCACTACATWTCAAGGAATTCTGCCTTATTCCACTGTGCCCCTGTGTCCTGTGTATCCATTTACTAACAGAATATCTTGTGACACAGAAATCTAACTGSCAGATTCAGCGAACAATCCAAACTTGGTGTGACCTCAAACAAATGTTTCAAGAGAACAGTAAACCACACAAGTGATTGAAATTTAATGTTTTCCCATGTAAGGAGCTTAAAAGTTGTAAGTTAAGCAAAAAGAAAACTCCAACTGCTGTTTTGCTTTTATAATATAATAAATTAAAAATATAAGTCAGTACTCAACTTTGTAAAAAGCCATCAAAATTGATGCGGAAACACCAAAATATCCTCTATACACTAGAACTTGCCAAATAAAAGGAAATGACAAATTCCTAAATGTCAAATATACATGTATATGTATAAGGGTATAACAAAAATGTATCCTTGCCTTTTTGTTCTTTCACATAGCTCTCCTTACAGTTGTGCATGAGCTGCAGAATCCACTGATGTTGAGCACCAATGCACTGCCAAGCTGGGTCCCCAGGCGCATGAAGATCAGAAAGATATCTGTAAAATCCAGTCCAAAAATCACAGCTCTGACTTGACACACTGAAGACCTCATTAAAACGGACCAAGGATGCACTAAGAAATACTTTTASTTTATTACATTATTTTAAAAATGCAAAAATAGGTATTAAGACACACACATCTACTGCAAACAGGAGTTTTGCATTCRTCCTTCTTCAATTACTGAGGCAAAATTCCACAAAAAAATCTTRTAGAAATAAAAACTCCCATGCATCTTTAATACCATATTAATATGTATTTCCAGTTGTGGCTCTAGTAAAGTATGCAGGAAATAAAGCTCTTTATCTGCAAGGTTACAGTTTAATGCTTCAGATTTCACTGGATCCAGTGATGGCATCTCACACACATAAAGCAGGGTATTCTTCTTCCTACTGTATACGTTCTGATTGTATCATCATGTAATCTTAACTACTAATTACAGAAGGAATTAATTTCTGGCAGCTCACTAATTTTAGCACATGCATGAACCAAGATATGTAAACTGAGCTCCTGGGTTTTTTGTTTGTTATGGTCTGGTGGTTTTTTTTGTGCCCACAGTCTGTTCAAAAAGAGAGGGGAAGAGATAACAAAAAGGACAGGAGCTTCTAATTTGCAGAAGCAAAACACTGTCTGTCTTTAGGGAGAGAGGAGTATTAGAAGCCAGCTGGTGTGATTTTGAAGGGAACACAAAAGGAATGTAGTCTCATGTAAGGTATTCAAGACTATCTGACAACAGTACCTTCAAGAGAGGATTTTTAAAAATTGGTAGCTGCTCCACTGTTTAACGCAGTCCTGCATTAATGAGACTTGGCACAGATTAAGAAAATTCAAGATGCTTAAAGTGAACTACACTGATACACTATCTTAAGCAGTGCAGGAATGTTTAACTCACTCACAAAAGCTGTTTTACTACAATAATACCTAATGTTTATTAGGACTGTGTTGCAAAATTCAGTMTTCTTTAAAAATGGTCTGCAGTGCTCAAACAAAAAATAAACTGTCAAAGTAGCATTGGTTGGATGGATGAGAAAATTACACAACCAATCATTTTGACAGGGTGACATTTACAAATTATGAGCTCAAATCCTTCTCAGTGCTAAGGGGGACTTCAGTCTTTTCTTAGGCACAACATTAAGAAAAAATTACCACTGGTCTTGAAATACATACACATAATTGGCTGCTAACTGCTATGGTAAATGATTTCTGAACAATATAAAATAATTAACAGTGTAAATACCCTAATATGATGGAGAAAATATGAATTGAAGCTTAATTATGAACATTAAACATCTGCTGGAGAAAAACCACAGTATTTTAGGTCTTGGTCAGCCTTCAACTTCAGAGACATACAAAACAAATGTATCAGGAAAGGAAAAACTCTCATAAAAATAGCAGGGTTTATGCAAACTATTTTACAATTTGGATTTTTCTAATTTTATTTTAGCTGAAGTCCTCTGAAGAAAATTTACTTCATACCTCTTCTCGAGAAAAGTTACACTAATACCGTGTATATCTAGAGTAGTGAAACTAATTTAATAATTTTGTTGGCTGGGATTCTGTTTATTCATTATAACTAAATTATTCCACATTCATCCATTCCCTGCTCTTCTTCATTATACTTTCTACATGTGGAATACATTTGGTTACATTAACATGGTCTGCTTTAACCTAGGCTGGGGTTCTTTTAAAAATTAAATAGTTCAATGTAAGGAGCTAGGAAAAAAAAACACCTTAAAAATAACCCAYCAAAACAACAAACCCCCAAATCCCAAGAAACAAAAAAACACAGCCAACAAATAAACCCCACAAAAAACCTCAAAGAAAACTCAACCAGAATCAAGTACATGCACAATCATAAGTCTTTCAAAGAATCCTTAGGAAAGGTCACGAGACCTGGTTTAGGTTAAGCGGCTGCTCTTTAAAGTTTTCAAGTGTCACAGAGAAAAGGAATAGCCAGTGACACTTTCACAGACACAAAATGTTTAACTATTCGTCTTAAAAAACAATTATTTAGTTCCAATTATTAGGCAATGTTTATGCAGCATCCAGAAGAATGAGCAGCTCTCTACATCAATGCAGACAGGTCACTGCTCATAAACTCACACAACATAAAGGGGCCTAAGACACCAAAACCACACTTGGAGCTGCATGACTGGACCTCGTGCACACACGAAACACTCRAGACCTTGTGGAGGTGTCTGAACTTTACAAATGTTTCCTGCACAGCACATTTGGTCTGCTCCTTTTAAGGTAACTGATAAAAACACTGAGATTGTCAAGACACACTAGGAGCCCTAGCAGCATTCAAGCCTCAAAAGCTTTCTAAACAAAGCCAGCAAATGTTCCAGAGCACTCTGAAGTTTGGCACCAAGGACTGAAAGGGTAAAGTCTACATCAACTCATCTCAGTAGYCCTATAACAGAGATCAGCTTTGTGAAAAACAGAAAACCTGCAAATGTTAATGAAAACTGGGGAACTGGCTCGTGTTCATGAAATGCAAAAGAACTACATTGTTTAGCCTGAGAAGCGAAAAAGCCAATACCAAACAACAGAACATTATGGATTAAAACCTCCCTGTTAACTGACTCAGGATGATTCCATTTCAACATCAAGTCAAGCTGAAGTATAAGACAAGTTAATAAGGAACCTATTTTGAAGTATGCAAACTAGGAGTGATCATTTCAAACATAGCTTGGAATATGCTGGTTTAGAGAAAGCAACAGAATGTCAACATGCCTTAAAGACTGAAAAAAAATTAAATGCAAATCTCAATTACGCATCATTAAATTGTTTTCATTCAAGAGCTGCTTTWCAGTCATTCAATAAACAATCCAGTACCATTCCATTGTCATCACATAATCATATAGTCTCAAAATACTCATAGCTTTRAAATCAGTTATTTAAACCACAGTAAAACTAGTCACTACTTTACTTAGAAAACATTTAAATACACTTCTAACACCATATGTCTGACAACGTCACTAGTCAAATGAATACCTTATATAACGTTTCTGATCATGCAATGTTGATGGAGTTTCAAGCAGCTTATCCARCAAAAGCTCTCGTAAAGATTCAATTCTGGTTTCAACTTCAGCATAATCTAGGAATAGGGAGCAGAAATAAATCCAATGTGTCCTTCAGCAGTGCAAGGAACTGAAAATTATGTTATTTTCCAAGGGTACCAGACACTTCTGGAGTTAATGTGGAAATCAATATAAGTAATTTTCAAACAAGCCACATCTGAAAATTTTATACATGACAGTTTGAAAAAAACAGAGAACTAGACTTTTAAGTCTTTCCAACAATATGTGAGAAAGATACTCAGAGTCACATTTTAATTACTGTAATCTTTTTTTACAAYCCGTAATACCAAGCCTGAAAAAGTAAATAAAATTGGCTGTGATTTCACATTTTGTAGCATATACCTCACTCAGAAAACTTGCCAGAAACACTGACTAGAGTATTTGGCTCCTATAAATCCATAATTTGTATGGATGAAAATCTGTATCCAGCCCAYATAAAGCTCTTTGGTCTCCTATGTGCTTTTCAGCCTTTAAGTTAAAAAAAAAAGCCCAAACAATTAAGTAATGGAACCCATATCTTACATTTTTTGAATACTTGAACCTCTGTCTTTCCAAAGAGGGACTTGGCTTTTTCGTAGTCATTAATAACCACATCATAATCGCCCTTAAAAACAAAAGCAAGCATTTAAATTTGTCAAGAAAGAGACTAATGTCAAATGGTTACTTTCAGCAAATAGAAAATTCTTTTTAAAGGATTATACCTTCTGGATATTTCTTTCAATATTTAAGGGAAGATTGAAAAGAAATTTAAAGCGCTGAAGAACRTTAAGCGCATTTCTCGTTGAATCAGCTTTGTCCTTGCGACCCAGCACTTCTTGAAATAAGGTATCTGCTGTGTTACTGGCTCCTGTTTCAAAAAGGGTGACAGTAAGGAAAAGTGGAGTAAGTAGTTAGTTGAAATCATAGACACATTTTCTTAATTTTAATGAGTTATTCAAGGGTTTTTTTAGAGCAAATGAGTAATTATTGCTGATTTTTATACTTTTTTGTTCAACTGTGTTAACATTTTACAACTGCTGAAATTCTATTTCAAAGTGAACCACTTAGCATTTTAATGTGGTTAAGACCCCTGTGCGATTAAAAACAATCACTCTTTCCTATTTCAAATGCTTAGCTTTGCTGCAGATATTTTATAGTTTGCTTTGGCTCCAGATGTACATTTTACAACCAAATTATGCATCTCAGGATATAGAAAAAGTCATAGAAAGTTTTATTTTTTTAAAAAAGCATAATTTCATTTTGATAATTAATATCAGAGCTYCTAAAATTATCAGTGGGTTTTGCAAACAATTTTTTAACATTTTCAAGTCAAGTCTTATAAATTATTAACAATATTCGAGTCACTTAAAAGTACCAGTGGTTAAGACAAAGACAATGCCATGACTAAAAAAGCCTAACTAGCTGGTCACTGTAACAGAATGAATATAAATTGTCTTCACATTGCATTAAAAGTCTTACTGGCTTCACCACACACAGGATTAAGCCTTGGTCAACAATTTAAYGTATTTAAGTCTCTATATTATCAATGAATACTCTTCAATAAATACATTAAATATAGCCTTAAAACTTTTTCTATCCAAACTAAAAAGCACTCTATTTTCTAATAAAGATTGTTTCCTAACACAAATTTGTAAAATTTCTTTTATAGTAGAGAAGACTTACGCTGCATGTGAATATTTGTATTTTTCAACTTATGACTTACTTTTAATTAACCAAAAAAAGGAAAAAAAGTGTAACTGTTTTAGCCTTTTTGATCATTGCATGTAGAAGTTTCTACATTATCTGGTCTAGTGACTATACTTTAAGCAAAGATGAAAAAAATTACATCAGTCTCGCTGGGTGGCTTGCATGCCATTTTCTCTAGTCAACACTGTGGGTGGCCTGCTCATGTTAAAAGTAGTCTTTGTAAAATAATTGTTATATCTAAATAATGTTTAAACTTTGTTGAAATTTTGAAGCCTTGATGTAAAAAAAGTTTTGTCAGGACATCTATTTCCACCACATACTATTCAGCATAGAATAYTTTAATCCATTAAGGAGAAATGCACAATGAAAACAGTTAGCTGGACATTTAAATACAGATCACTGTTAAAGTATGATTTTTCTCAAGGTTATAAGAAATGATTGTTTTGTAAATCTTTCTAGTAAGTAAGATTTTGTTTGTTTGAATTAATATATTTCTTGTCCATTCTTTTAACAGCCCAGAAGCAATGTACTGTACTTGGGAACTGAAGTTATATTCATGACTTTTTTTTATTCAATGCAAACATTTTTTAAAAGGTGATTGACAACTGCAGGAAGAGCACAGTGATTTCTATCTTCATCTCTTTATGAATTAATTTGCTGTATGAATCCTCAATTCAGGTAAGTAATTCTATTTTATTTTCTAACAGTACTTCATTTGCTTTATAAAGGAATTGAAATACATAAAATTATTTCATTAGTGTCTTTATGAAATTCAATATTTCATGCAAAATAGGTTTATCTTTTTAGAATTAAAAYATTGTAACTTTTCTTCCCTCTTCATCCCTCCAAATCCTTTCCATACTAACAATCTTTATCTCTTGATTACTGATGGACCATCCATGGATAAAGTTTTAGGTCTTATACTGAATAACTACGGATAACGGATGATTCATCTACAGAGTGTGAATTTTTTTACTGCAAAATAAATCTCTAGTTATTCAACAGTTCTCTGTCATACAGCCTGACAAAAACACTACATAATGGAAATTGACTGATCTTTAATATAGAATTCTTTATTAAATTCATTATAGGATACCAAATGTTTTAAATAACATAAATTTAACAGCTAGTTTAACAATTAAATTTAGCAAAACCTCCAACCATCTATAATTCCACCTAAAGGACCAAACTGTTCTACTATCCCATGCTATTTCAATTCAATAATTTGGAATCCCCCTAACAAACATTCCAATGGTGAGGAAAACATCCTTGTTGTTAAGGGTTTGTAACCAAGCTCACCCAACAGCAGCTGTCTCTCAAAACATGCACCTACAGTCCACRAAATGCAAAATTCAACTAAAGAATTGAAGTAATTTTTGAAAGCAGYCCCTCTTACTCATGGATTATGGAAGCTTTTCAATGGTCAGACAAGAAACAAAGCTTTGATCCTGAACTACTTAGCATAATATTATTTACTCTTTTAAAATCCTTGTATTCCTACTTCCCTGCCTCCCATCCATCATGACTTGCAAAGTATCATAAGAAAAGCAGCCAATTCTTTTCATAGCCGAGCCAAACTTAAAACCACTCTGAAGTGTCTGGCACAAGTTCCTCTACAGAYCCAGTGAAAAAGACACTTTGCATTGTCTACAGACAGAGTTCAGCCACCATGTATGAAATGAAACARTAATTATATATTATAGGTAAATCTGTCTTATATCAGTGCATATAGGAAAATATCACAGACTTAAATTTTCGCTTTTTAATTTAAAATCTGTCACACGATTTTGTATAAGGGAAAGTGCCCTCCAAGGAATCTGCTTGCTGCATGACATGACATAAATA
Source organism: Malurus melanocephalus (assembly GCF_030028575.1). Classification (NCBI taxonomy): domain Eukaryota; kingdom Metazoa; phylum Chordata; class Aves; order Passeriformes; family Maluridae; genus Malurus; species Malurus melanocephalus. The sequence goes on along the minus strand of NW_026623441.1, from coordinate 1,066,013 downwards.
CAGAGCACTGAGGATTGCACTGGAAAATTTCAGTAAATGGTTTTTCTTCTACCCTCGATGTACCAAATACTCTGCACACATAGGCACATGCTATAGTCTTTATACAGAGGTGTGAAGTTTAATGTGGTGGTCTTTTGTGATTTTAAAATTTTTTGGCAGTTGCTTTTTTTCATTTCAGGCATGAAGATGAGGGARTAACAATGTTCAAACTACACCTTTCTTACGAGCACTAACGAATCTCTACTGAAGAGAGCTAGAGCTGTTCACAAAACCCCCTGCTTTCTTTGTGCTCCCCACACAAACACACACACAGTCACTGCTTTCTTCATATAAGAGAAGAAAAACAGTGAACTTCCATGTCACTTTCTTGATTTCATAAAACACACTCAGACTTTCCAACACTGAGTCAGCTATCTGCATGTCATTCCTGCTTATTGATACAGCACTAAGGGAAACATCCCTTCCTCTGTGAAAAAAATCACAATGAAACAAAGTAAAATTATCTTGGCAAAAGTCCCAGAATTAAAAAAAAAGTAACTGTTTTGATCTGATGAAACACACACTGAACTGCAGCAAATTCAAGCCATCTCTCTCAATKCAACCTTACAGCTAATAAAGGGAAAGAGAAAACAAAGTACTGACAGCTTTTCAAAGTTTCTAGAAAGAATGCTCATGTCAAATAGTCTAAATGCCAGCACATTAAGTGGAAAAGATCCTGTCAATAGACCTTGTTATTGTAAACAGCTTATAATTTGGGTTTTTTTCTGCTTTTACTTGAACATCTTACGATCCTGGTATTTAGCTCTGCTCATCCTTCTATAGTTCTGTCTGTCTGTACAGTTCCTCTGTTTTCTTTGTCCAAAAAAATTGAGATGCCACCAAAATTTAATTTAGAACATCTTTATATTTGTTTCCTTTGTTATCACAAACACTGTCAAAAGTCATGGCAAAAGCTGYTACTTATTTCAAAAGATGCTTTACCACACCCTTGAACCACTATCACCAAACAGGGAAGGGCAAAAGAGACTGTACTGCTTTCTACTTTCTACAATATTCCTAGGAAAATATTAAAGCTTGTAAGAAAGTCTAAAGTCCATAAATAGTTGCTGCTGGAAGGACAAAACTTACTGTTCAGTACATTCTCCAGTTTTTGCGTCATGGATCCTTCTACTTTTTCCGTTCCATCCGCTTCCAGTTTTTGATGAATTGCTGGAATAAAGTGTCTAGTTAAAATGCAGAACATTTTAATAGGTGGGAACACATTACATCAAAGTGACAYTTTTAAACATTTTTAAAATTAAAAATAAAGTGTTATTTTTCTTTTTAGACATAAAAAAATACAAACATGCTTCATGGCAGCAGAATCTAGTGGAGGACAGGCTTAGAGCCAGACATTGCAGAATTTTAAACCATTACTTGGACATAGACTTCCTGTATCTTCYTGAACAAGACAGTAATGCTTAAGGAAAAAACCCAGAAACATGTGGACAGAATAATAAAACTGTTATAATTTAAATGAGTCATCTTGTACATATTAATTAAAATTTGTATTTTGAGAAGTACCATTTAAACACATAATACTTCTGCTTTGTAAGTAAGTGACGTCACCAAGAAGAAATTACAAATAATTAAAAGCTAGAAAGAGAGTACTCTGATTTTAGATGTTCCCAAAATCAAGTTCTACAACATTTCCCCATCACTTCTTTTCATCTGTAAACAGGCACTCTTAAAACATAGTTTAAATTTCTTGAAGCATTAACCATTATCACTATGTTTCTGTGTAATTTTGCTCAGAACAGGAAAATGGAGGAGAGGTTGCTTTTTTTTAAGATGCTATTTTTCTCCTGTCCAAAAATGCCAATTCTTATTTCTGTGTGCTATTACTAATGGATGTGAAAATGCATAGTATTGGCATTAATTTGTTCTTTTACTATAATTTACTCTAATTTCTTTTTCAGGGAGGAGGAGATTTAACAGCACAGCCCAATAACACTATCTTACTCTGAAAATATGAACAGTGAATGCAGTGTAGATACTCCTTTCTTCTACTTCCCCTCTCTCACATAGCCCTTTTTCCCTCTTCCACTGTTCAGCAAAAACCAGTATTTCTCTCTCTCTTTGYATTATTCCAGTATATATGCAGCACATATAAAATATGGTTTTCACTCAAATTTGTAATTTGTTAACATATGCAAAATCTGCTCAATCAAATAGCCATCAGCTCCTATGTCTTTAGATAAATTTGAGGCYTGAAAAAGCCTCCTACTGCTTTCTGCTGGTTCTCAGAAGACTGGAGTGAAGCTAAACTACCCAGTGCTTTGAGGAAAGCAAGTAGTGATATATTTTAGTTCAAAACACAGATACAGCTCTGAAACCACTCTCTCAATTGTCCCAGCTTATCTTGCTGTAGTGTACATGACAGAGCAACCTGAGCCCCTCAACTGGATTCTTTTAAGGTGAAACAACAATAGAAGAAGCACTCCAAAAGAGCTACCTGGAATTCAATCCACTGGGTGAGAAATAGCGTCATAAACTGCACACTAAAGCTATTTTTACACATTATATCCAGATTTCGTAGTAAGCACATTCATTGCTTTCCAGTGCTGAGCTACAAAAGAAAAAGTCTCCAGTTTTTGTYGTGAAAAATGTTATGAAAAATGCTTTGTCAAAAACTCTGAGCTTACTTTGTTTGCATCAAATGATTTTGAAAAGCTAAGTGCATATCCCTTCCATGGGGAACTGACACAAAGTCTTTGAGTTAGAAGTTTAGATAAGCAAAAGTATATGCAGTCAAGAAAAGTATCTGCWAACTTCATCTATTTGGAAGGAATCTAGAGATACTATTTTTTTTCTCTTAAAGCACCAAACCCATCTAACAGTGGGATGATACTGTCTGGGACAACTTCTGCTCTCCTGCACTCATGTKCTTCCTTTTGCTGCATCTGGGAATCACACAGCTGCAGGGCAGCTGTAGTGAGATGATTTGGTGGAAAACTAACTCACTAAGAAGAATTGTATCTTTACTAATCAGTGAGCTTGTCTAAACCTTGCTCCAGTTACAGCACCACAGTGTAAGGAAAGGAGCTTACAGCCAAGGCAATGTGGAAAGCCATCCTACTCTTCCCACAGTACTTAGCATTATCTTCAAATACAACTTCTTACCCTCAACCCATCACTGGCTGCAATAAAAAAGGAGAAAATGGTAGGTCTTTGAATGGTTGAAATAAAGGATTTTCTTGAACTGCCAGTTACCCTGGATTTACTTGACACAAACTATACAAGCTGGAAAAGCGGCTGTAAACCTAGCAGAATCTGTTCCGTATTTTTAGGACCTGTACTGCAAGAAGCATACAATGAATAAAAATGAGGAAAGCCTAGGTCTAGATGCTTCAACTAAGGCCAGATAATTAACTGTTTTTTGCATCATCTTTGTCAATAAGTATTCATGTTTAACAGCTAAGCTGGAACATTTAAAGGCCTCCAAACTTCACAGCTACAGGCAGACACTAACTAATAATAGTGAAGAAACTAAGCTCAAAACTCACAGCCTTTAAGCTGTGACTAAATACACCAGAACACATGCAAAGTTCAATCTGGCAAATATGCCACAAYACAGGCCTTGTAGTGAAACAAACTGCAATTAATTCATTGTTACTTGTATTGAAAACAATTTTATTTAATCTAAGAAAGGATATGGGTTTTTTCTTAGATTTATGGCAACCATAAATCTAGAAAATTAAATCAATCTTGCCAGAATCATGCAGCTTTTGACTTGCAGATTTCATACTTGATTTCCTCATTAAATATTTTTAAAACATATTTTGAGACTGCCCCTCTTGGAGCCTTTCTTAAAAGTTCCTTGGACTAAGTCAGTTCAAATCAATACAGATGCATATTTTCTACCAATTTCTGACTACAAGATAGCTAGAAATGGATTTGGAATATCTGAAAATCTTATTCATTTTCACAGAAATGTGGTTAAAGAAAAAAAATGTATCTGAAATAACTCACATCCTTTTAGTCAGATGCAGACAACAGGAGGGGAAAAATACAAAAAGGGCAAGACCAACTCAGCAAAGTATTTCTGAAGATCTGATGTGGTGGTGGTGACTGTAAGAACCTGGCACCAAAGAACCATAACAGAGCAATGAACACATTTTAGCACTCAGCCAGGATTCAGCCCCCATGCATGAATAAAAATGCCTTTGGTTTCCTTTATTGGAAGATTAATGATTTTTTTGTAATTTTAGCAAAATATAAGAAGGATATTGATGAGGAAAGTATCCCTATGTAAGGTAAAAACTGTTCTGAATGCATTCAACAGGACTGCACAGCTGTACACAAAGAGCAATGCAATAAAGACACCATGCCAAGAACAGAGGTCTTAACACATTACTCAAAAGTGTTTCCTACGGCCACAAGTAGGAACAAGTTAACAAGTTTGATTTGGACATTCCTGCAGTGCCCCTTGAGAATTCTAGATATTTTTGTACTRGCATAGCAAACTTTGCTTTGTTTTGATTAACACTATTAATTGTAGCAAAAATTACAAAATACTCAACTAAATGCAGTATTGTCTCAAGTTGCCTTTTTGCGTTTTGTTTCTCTAGCATTTACTTCTTCAAGCTTGTTTACCCAACACAGTGGCAAAAATCAAAGAAAATGGACAGACTTAACATGATAATTAAAGGTAAATATAACACAGTGCTAGCAAGGGAGGCTTTATTGATATATAACCCCCCAAAATTTTAGCATAAAAACATTGTGAGACCTGACAATTTGTTCTGACATAAGCTGACATTAAAGCAAGTCTGATATCTCTAGGCAAATGCCTCAGAAAATGTGGCTTCTTATTCTGCCTATGGATCCACTAAAAATTCCAGGATTGGACCCAAGCCTTTGCCAGAACACTTCAGAATTAAAGAGCACAGAACATGCTGATCTCTCTTTACTGGTGCTAACTTTCTGCATCTGTAAAAGGTAATAGTAAAAATAAAGGCAGCTTTTAAAAGTTGCATTTAAAAGGTGGTATGGCAATCAAATGGAATAATGTAGCACGAAATCAAGCTAGTTTTATGACTTGCAGGATAAGTCTGGGTCAAATTTAATCATAGGTAACTTTTTTGCACACTTGCAATCAATTGCAGAATTTGCCATCTGATTTTCTCCTTCTACAATGCTTTACACCATTTTTCAAATTAAAAAAAAAGCTAATTTATCTGAAAAAACACCAAGTTCATAAAATATGACAGCCACACAGTAACTATAAGCTGCCAAAACTGCATTCCTTTGGAAAAATTCTGCTAGTAATTAGCTCGTATTTCTAAAACAGTAACTGATGAAGAAGCTACATGAGCAGTCAGTGTAAAAGTAGGTACAGGCTTGGGCAGAAAATTTTAGCGATGGCCTGCGACAATTCCTGCTGTTTCACATGTTTTCTAATTAGATCTTCTCTTCCTTGAGACAAAAAAACCCCAACTCCCTACACAATGCCATGTTAGAAAGGAAGGTTTGAGCCTTTTATCAGTTGTGATAACTTTTGCTTTTATAAAATTGCATTAAGATAACAACTGATCTGCTACAAAAATCGACCATAGGCATTGCATGAAAAGGAAGCATTCACCTGAGAGTAAGCTATCTACCTTCATACTTTATGGCATCCCTTTGTTAGGTCATCTTTCTCTCAGAATACATTTCTCATTTCAGTGTGCCTCTTGTTATCCAGTGCTGCCAGATCMGAAAAAAAGTTTTCAACAAGCAAACTTAATTTAAGTTTAATTTAGCATGCCTATTTTTGGAATGCCTAATTTAGCTCATCTACTTTTTCATCGTGTATGCTCAGAAGGCCTATAAACAAAAGGACAAAATATGAAGTACTTATCTTTGTCATCCTGCTTTTGTGTCTAAGCACAGTACAAAGATGATTCAAGTATTCWGACACAAGCGCCCACTTGGAAAGCTGGACAGTGGTCTGAGAGCACATCAGCTTTTGCTTCATGACTACATGGAGCATGATCGCAATTCTTAACCTGAAATAATTTAACTTGCACTTACTATGGGGCACGTACATGCATGGGAACTGTTACTCTGAAGTGACTGATACATGCTCTCTGACACCTGTCCGATAAATGCAGTATCTTTTTTTATTCTTGCCAGTTTGTTCCTGTGGCCTGTTCTTTCTCCCTCTATGAAYTATTATCTTTAAAATTACTAGCTGTAATAGGAGACTGCTCTCACTCTGCAAAGACAATATTCTATCACTTGACATGGGATGAGGAAGACAACACTAATAAACACACACCACACAGAGGATTAGACACAGGACAGTTCCAGACATTTCCAGACATTTCCAGACATTTCAAGTCACCTGCATAACATTCAGGTAGCAATCACATATTTTTATTTGGTTTACCCAAATTCATATGTTTGACAAAAATCCACAGTATTTTTAAAAATATACACAAGAGGGAGGTAACGCAAAAGCGTGAATTAGATTTGTTACAGAGCAGCGATGTGACAACAGCAAAACCTGATATACCATCCTGATGCCAGGCTACTGGGCAGAAACAGTCATGCACCAGCATTTAATTGGACAAAAGAAAACCACTTCCAAATCAATCATCAATCTAGTCTGCAAACAGAATCACTAATGAAAAACTGACTTGGCTCTACATACTCTCTTGAAATTCAAACAGAACAAAACTCCTAAAAAGTCAGAAGCAAAGGAACATTTATGACAGWCAAGGATCAGTTTTTAGCTTCTCCAGTTCCCAGTCTGACTCAGAATTGAATACAGCTCAGGTGATTTTTTTTTTCTTGTTTTAGAGAAAATGAATTTAACAGACATAATGGCAACAGCACAGACTTATTCAGACTGAATCCAAACTGGACCACTAACATGCTCATTCTAGAGCGGGCCTTAGGGGATGAACTGTAATAATAGTCTATAAGAAGAAAAAAACCAAACCCAAATCAAAAACCAGGCATTTGACCAGATTAGGATAATTTCAGCCAGATAATTTCAGCTACACTATCCTACATGTATTAAATAAGGTAATAGACAAAAGTGCATCTGTAGTCCAAAGACCCTATCATGCAGGTATTCCTACAGGCCACGCATCTGAACAGGAGTGCGAAAGGAAAAAAAGGAACAGYGCTGTAATAGTCAGCAGTGCTTTGTTTTGCACAGTTTTCTTCCTGGATATCATATAAAATGTGTTTGTAGTTGTAATTGCAAAAAAACCTGTTGCCATAGCAAACTAGAGAGCCAAATCTAAACATCAAATTTGTTCATGATGTCTGTGTTTTAAAGACATCACAGCATCTTCTTTACCTGCCAATAGAGATGTCATACTTACATGCTTTTGCATAAGTAACTGAAGTAGTAATTTCCCTATTTTTTTCTTTCATTTAAATAAGAACAAACTGCAGCCTTAGGGTCATTGCAAAGAGCATTTCAAGAAAAAGAAATTAAAAGAAAATTAATTTGCTAACTTTCCAATGACTTCTGTGTGGGACCTGACTTGCTCATGACCATAAAATATGTCTTAACTACAAACATATAAACAGGCACCCTTTCAGGAATGCTACTTTCCAGGTTGCAATTAGAATTACAGGAAATAAACCAGCTGAACTCTCTGACGCTGACAAGTGGGTCAAGTTGAGATAAACCCTGCTCCCCTCAGCTCAGTTTACAGCTCCCTTCAGCTGACGAAACAAACTTCCTGTTGAACATCTCCTTTGTAGCAGAGTCACTGTCAAACTACCAGCCAAGCCAACAGGCAGAGAGACAYGGGGATCTGATAAGGCAACTGTATTTTCCCAGAAATTAAACCAAACAAGGAAGGGTTCTGGTCTATTTGAGATCTTATTTTCTTAGTAAACAGCATCTAAATCACAAAATAAAATAAACATCTTAGGACTGCTTTTTATGCTTTTCATTGCTTATCTATGAAAATATTAATACTCACTTAAATGTGTAACAGAATCTGATAGTACACTTAAGAWCAGACTGAATTGTACTGGTCCCAACTGATGAAAAAAGCTGCACAATAATCAGTAATTCAGGGTGTCCTAAATAAAGGTAGCATACTTGAAACAAACACTGTTAAATGTGCATGAGTTTAAAAAAGCATGTATAAAAACTGTGCAAATAGAGGAGTAWGAAGTACCTGGAAAAGCAAGTATTATATCTCCAAATGTARCCCTCCTAYRAAAAGTTATCCTGTATTAATTTAGYRAGAYCTTGYWCACAAGTAGCTCCATTTTATAAGAACAATGGAACAGACCTGCAGTTTATGAAGCATAACTACCAGAGTTAGAAGATATGTTCCAAGATATCTGAAGGGGAAAATTAAGAGTCTAAATTTTTGCCCTCAAAGAAACCCTATGTTTAAAAAATCAATTGAATTTTAGAAATCTCCCCAAAGGAAGATAGTTAAAAAAAATTCTAAACMAAAATGAACTATTAGAAAATTAAAATCATACTGGCAGACAAAATGTATTCAGTAAGGGTTTTCCCTTGAGTCAGTTTTCATTTGACAGTTTTATGTTCAGCATCAAATAATAAAAGTCTACAAAACAATGGCTATGTCACTAAGAGTTTCTGTTGAAACAATTGGTCAGCTTTCAAATAGAAACTATACCTCATGTAGCTTTGTTGAAATGCATACAAATTTTTAAAGGAGAAAATAAGACATGAAAATTCACCCTTACATGTGTAAGGGAAGAAAAGTGCCATATCATCTTGCACAATCACTGTCTAGCCAGATTATAACAGGATTTTAAATTTTATRTTCTTCTGTTAAAAAGCTTGAATTTCATAACTGCAAGCTGAAGAATTAATGGGGCTTTGCTAGGGGGTTTCTGTTTAGTGGTTTTGTTGTTGGTTTTCAAAAAACTGTATCTGAGCTGTTTCTGTAGAACRATGCTAATAATGCTTACTCTTAATTCTCAGCATCTTTCATTTGACAGAATTGTAATGATCAAATGTTCTGGAAAAAGCTTTGACATCTGGCAGGAGGGCTGCATAATGGCACCAAATAAATACTTTTTTTCTTCTTACTACTGGAAGCCACATCCAGCTTAACAGTTGATTGTACCTATCACAAGTCCAAGTCTTAAAAAAAAGTTATGCAATTTCTCCAGCTGTACTTTCGCAAAAATATCCTGCATAAGGAGGAAGAATGGGCAAATAAGTAGTTCTGCWTTCAAAACTAAAATTCATATGCAATAAGGGTGAGTTTATTGACTGAAAAGAAGCAAAAACCCTTTTGCATATGCATTTAATATGAAATTTCAACAGAAAAAAATATATATTACAATGCTACATAAGGCAGYTGTGACCTGTACAGCATCCTCATTAAGAATTTGGGTTCAGAATTAAAAAACTAAATATCATATTGATGATGCCCCAGAACTTCAGTTTTGAATGTATAAGATATTGAGGCTTTAAATCTCTATTTTYCTTTTACAATAGCATCAATGCCATTCTTTCATTGTACCACTTTAATTCACTRTATTAAAACATAAGCTGAAAGTCTGCTTCCTTTTGAGCACTAAAGGGAGATCCCTSAGATCACTAAAAAGCAAGCCATTTTGGTTACAGACAGAAAGTGACATCAAGAACCATTTCAGTCATCCCAAGTTTAAGTTAGTAATTTAGCTAAAGGACTACACTGATAAACGCTGATTTTAGGTAAAAGCAACACTGATAAAGGTAAAAGATGCAAAGCAATATTACAGTTAGTATAATTATTTAAAAATTTGAGACACCATAGCAGTTAATTAAATAAATGAAGTTTCTTTCCCTACTATTATTTTATTAATATTTCTCACATTTCTACTTGCTCATTGACCACTCATTTATCACAAAATGAGTCTCCAAAGGCAAAAAAACCTATACTAAGATGTGGAACAAGAAAAAACTACTCAGTTGTGCTTAGCCTTTCTAAAACCTCGCAATATTTATGGTTTCCCTTATCTTTCCTGAAATCCTACTAAGTAYATGCTGATCCAAAAAATAATCTTACAAGGTAACATTGTTAGCACTACTTTTTATCCATAGCAGTAACTTCTTGAAAACAGAACCCTCAGTCTTTCAGACTCAGAGTATTTGATATTCCATATGCAAAGCAGATTTGGTTGTGAAAAACAAGCCACATTTCAATATTTATTTGGAATTATTTTTGAGAATATTTAGGATTTTGACCTTTTTAAGAAAAACATAGGATTTCAATATTTTTAAGATGTATAAGAATTATAAGGAAATAGCTTATTATTTTTCCTAGCATTTAACAAAAGCTCCTCTTAAAAAGGTTAAAGAATGCCAACTAATGGTTCTTCTTAAGTGTCTTTTCTTATGAGTACCACCGCATTCTTCAGTATTTCCACTAAATTCTTTAATACTTGCGTTACTGAAGTTCAAAGGGCTCAATGACCAGGACAGATAACCAGCACAGGGGTAAATGACAAACCTATTGGGGAAGGTTTCCTGGGCACTGCTGCTTTCTTATTGAGAGTAGAGCCYCACTAGACAGGAACTACAGCTGCTCACAATGAGCTTCGATCTGAGAGACATTTTATGCTTTAAGAGTGTCTGTGTGTGTGTCTATACACCATAAAGATATATAAACATGCCAACTATGATAATCTCACTAATGTGGTGCATTCTCCCAGTGGCAAGMAGGAACAGAAAAGCTCCCTGATTTCCCAATGTAACAGGTGTACTGGATATTCATATAAATATTACTATCTGACTACTRAATGAGGCATCATAAAATCAAGTTTTTCTGTTGCTACAGTTTGCAARTCATCTTAATATTATCTCCAGTTTAACACTTTTCTTTTTTGCATTTGTGGTCTAAGTGATTTAATCAAATGCCTCCAATTCCTGTCACATTTGGYGACATCTTTTGCAAATATACCACAACAATCAGCTAACCAGTTCTAGGTTGTGACCAACACAACAYAGATTTTGGGCTCATTATACAATTTTAGTACAGACTGTGAAGAGAAACAATCTTTTTTAATACTAAATTCATCTATACATGCACACAGTCTTCTATATCATATGGAGAAAGTGCAAAGCAKCTTTACCTGACAGAGCATCTTGTGCTTCAAAAAATGTGCTGAGACCTCCTTTCACATAAGCTAGACTCCCTTCATTTTTCTTATTGGCTTGTTTCTTCAAATTCACAACAGCCGTTTTGAGCTGATCAAAACTGAAAACAAACAAGAAAACCTTGGTGACGTTCAAACAATAAGGTCAGCTAATAAACAGAACAAACTGCTTGGAAAATAAAGCTAGCTACTTTCAGAACTGTTAAGGGCCAAGTAATTGCTAATGAGTGTGCTTTTCAATGAAACAGTTTATTCTTAGTCCAAAGATCTCAGTTTTTTAGTTTCAATCCTAAATGGAGGGCTTCTAGCACTTGTGATGAAAGAGATTTCTTTTGATGAAAGAGATTYCTTTATAGTACAAACTAGTCAAGAAGGTTCTTCTAAACCTGCAATATTGTTCTTATTTAACTGTCTGTACTACATTAAATAGCTGGCAGTACAATTCACTACACTTAGGACACAACAGATGAACTACTGAGATGTTAGAAGTGTCCTTAAAAATGACATTTGTTTAACTCTGCAGCTTCACTCATAACCTTTTCTCACTTTTGATTCTCAATTCATTCAGTACATTTATGTTGGTTTCGACATAGAGTTCAGAATTGAACATAATATTAGTGCAAAACAAAGAAAAGCTAACCAGATTCATGCTTTATGCATGTATGGTTTTAATAAGCAACCTACTAAAATATTTTTGAAAGATACTTTATAGGGCAATATTGATTGCCAASTCATCACTGCTGTTTGCATGGTAGCTTTCTTTCTATCTTAGTTTCCTAATATTTCTCAATTTTTGGCAGTTTATATTTGATTTCACATCTTTATTTTCTGAAAKCACCTGCAATGAATTGAGAAGTCTTACGTTGTGAATAAATCTTCATTAATTGTGTRTAATTTTTTTTGTTGACAATGATCAGTATGACCTCAGTAGTTACATCACTGGTTTACCTATAAAAACACTACCATGAACAAGATCAGAAATACAAATATAGCACATGATTTTGAAGTCTTTCCTCCTACTTGCAGGCCAAAGCCATTCACTAATACAAAAAATTGGAACAAAGAAACTGCACTACATCTCTCTGAGGAGAGGGAAACAACAAAGTAGGAAATTAAGACATAAAATAATTCCATCTATACTCTACCCATCTGAAAAAAAGCTGGTGCAAAAAGACACAATAAGAGAACAAACCAAAGTTTAGCCCAGGCAGTGAGAARGCTATCACCACCTACTGGGAAACAAAGCACAGTGGTGCACTTAGAAGCACTTTTAATACTGATGATATCACAACATTTTGCCTAATTTTCYGTTTCCATCTGCTGGACAGAAATCACATTACTCATTACCTGGATTGGTCTACTTGGGCATATGAGTAGTACTTACCATTTTCAGCAGCATTTTCAAAGTAACAAAAATCAGTATAGCTCTCCTTTAAAGCACTGTTTCATGTTATCTGATGATCTAACAGTATGTCAAAATAGTTTATTTATATTTGTCAGGATACTGCCAGCATTAAAAGAACTAGTAAAAAGGATGTTATATCCATTTCTTTAAAAGAATGTCCTTCAAGGAAAAACAGACATAAACTAACCAAAATGTAAGTGTACCACACATTTACCATTTCCAATAGCTAAGGTTATGTAGGGGACAAGAACTAAACCATTGCTGTGTTTCTGGAAAAACAGCACAAATTATATGAGACAARTATTTCTACAATTCCAGAATATTTTTAACTCTACACATTTTGAATTGAGAAGAAAAARACCTATCCAAAACWGTTTTGCTGCTTCTTTATTTAAAGAGATACTTATAATTAGATTCAAAACATGACTGGATTCACCCTAGCCTTTGAGCATTTATTTCTGTTGAGTTTTACACTGCTCTTGGACCTTCAATACTAAGATTTGGATTTTATAAACCAATATAAATTGAGCTAATATGCAARAAACTCCAGATGTCATTTAAAAGTACAAATTAACACTTTTTATTCCACAGGACTGAGATTTTTATTTGAAATTACTGACATGCAAAGATGCAAATCAATGGGTTTTTTTTCAGCAAGAAGGATGAAGTACTTAAGCTGATACTAGACAATGTGTTAAAAATATTTTTTCTTTTCTARAAACACCTAACTCATTCAAGCTGTATAGCCACCAATATTCATACACTCCTGGGCTTGTGGCTCAGCTCTCCCATTTTTCTTAAAGTAGTGGCCATAGCTGGGCAGAGCACTACAACGGCAGCTTTAACAATGCCAAGCAGAATAATTATCTCCATGTTACCTAACACATTGCTGCTGATACATCCCAGAAGATGATTCACACTAGACTGTCAGCTGTTACAAACCATGGATTGTCCTCTGCATTACTGCTGTCCAATCCCAAGTGTGTATTCTTCTGCTGCCTTCCCTACACCCCTTTGAGTCTTGCACTCAACTTTCACAACTGTTATAGCCACAGGTGTCACTGGTTATCACATTTCCTGCATTGCCTGCAACAATCAGATTCAGAAGAGTAGTACCCCTGAAGGCCCTCACTGCAGCTATGTTAGAAGTCACTCCCAGAACTCTTCAAAAGTCTCCTGAGATTGCTGCCTCTCCTGTAAATATGAAGGACATTGAAGTCTTGTACAAGAACCAGGGTCTGCCCTCTGAAAAATTCCCCAAGTTGCTTAAGGAAGATTTTGTTCACTTCCTCATGCCACTATGATGTCACCCATTCCAGATTCGTGAACAAGATCTCAACCATCCTTCTCCGCAACAGGGACCATGTATTTATCCAGCTGTTCTTCACATGAAGGTCAAGTCCCTCTCTTCTTTCCTGGGTGTATTTTACAGGTGGCCTTTTGCTATCCATAACCAAACACTAGGTACATGAGCTATCCCAGTTTATTCCAGTAGCATGTTATGGAGCTCAGTCTCTTACTTGTTTCTCAGGCAGCACGTGAGCATGTAAAGGGACTTGAGGTCAGACACTTCCAGCAAGTTTTGTAACTACCTACAGCACTCTCAGTGCCATCACTGAACTCACAGGTAGCACTCTGTTCCTTCATTGAACTGCATGCTGTTATCACCATCCCCTCATACTCTGAATGTGAAGTCTTTGTCACCAAAGTGCAAACCTGCTGGCAAAGATGTTTCTGCACTCTCATCCCACTTTTTCAAATGAATTCTATTTCTCACTAGCAATCTTTGTTCTTTGTTCATGGGTCTGGCTACAGAAGTAAAAAGCACTGCCTTTGAAACCAGGGGCACAGCAATCTGTGAATCTACAGGATGCATCCCTATTGCGTGAAGCTCTCCCCTTCATAGGTAATTCACAGGGAATACCTAGTCTCCCACATTCTTCACTGTTGTCCCCAGAGCCCTGTAATTACTTGTGATCTGTCCTAGATCACTCTTGGCAGTGTCACTGGTGCCATCATGATTGAGCAATAAAGGGGCAACAGTCCAAGAGCCAAACATCAAGAAAATATTTTATGAACAGCTACATCAAAAGTTGTTTCCTCTTTATCACTTCATTATCCCCTCACTTAAAAAAAAAAAAACCCATGATGATTGCCAAAGTTATCAGATTCTGACAGAATTAATTTTGAGTAACTCCTCTAAGTTACTTGATTTCAAAAGATGTTGTCACTATATGTGTATTAGGTAATAATGTTGCCTGCCTGATGTTCTGGCTCTTTAATGTACCATCATTTTGAGAGGAAATTTAAGTATTTCCCAAGTAGATTAATGGCTATTTCTGGAGCGCCAAAAACCAGATATTCTCCCATCCCCAAAACCAARAAGCAACCCATACCTCTTTCTATCACAAGGAAGTAAAAAAATATCTTAAACCAATTTGCAAAGTGGCATTTCTGTTTAAAATGCTAATTGCAATACTCAGCTGAAATCAACAAAAAAAGCTCATCTTCTCTATTAAAAATGGCTTCCAGTATCATCTGAACACGAGCAGATAAAAGTTTTGGAACTCAGTTATACGTGTAAAAATATATTCATATAATACAGTCATTTAAGGACACAGTATTAATTATATTTCTAAATTAAGATCTTACATGTTAAGATTTTAAGGGATTTAACCTCAAAGATTCTACTTGCTTGTCTGACTTCTGCTGCTGCAGCATTTTCCACAAGTATTAACTACAACCTAATTGATACTAACAGTTTTAGTCATATGTTCAGTACCCATAACCTGGATCTCTGTTCATGGCTTAACACCTGGAGTTTCCACCCAAGGCTGTGCTAACTTTTTGATTCCTCAAGTTTGAAGAAAGACAGCTTCCATCTGATGTGGGGGACATTGGCATTAAAAAAAACAATCCACCATAAATTAGGTCTGGTTAAAAATGAGATTGTTCTCAGAAGCACATTAAGCCAAGTGGTTGATTCAAGTTTCAGGCCAAGCAGAAACACCAGAGACAATCATGACTACAGTTCTATTACTGTAAATGCAAACCACCATTGACCCATCTACTGAATAATGGAATACCATCAGTGACTTGCATTTTAAAAAATTACTTATATGATAGCAAACAAACCTTGTTGTTGAATGATTCTCAATCAGGTACCAGGCAGCAGAAAAGTTTTCACTTGTGAAATCAGCACTCATCCCAGGAAACAGTGACTCTAAATCTTTTTGAGGAAATCTGCCCCTGAAAAATGAATATTAATTTCCTCAGTGAAACATAGTCTTGTGACAATTTACAGTCAGTTTTCTATAAAAAGTCACAAAACAAACCCCAAATAATTTCCCTATAAGATGGAAACATTAACTTGKATCTCACCTTGAAATTAAGTCTGCTATTACAGACACATGATGCGTGACTGGAAAAGACTTAAATCTAACCTACGAAAAACTAATTTTCCCATTTTGATTTCACCATTACACAAAGACAGAAATGCTGTCTGTATACAATGCTTTTATTTAACTTTAAAACGGCAGGACAGGACATCAGAAGTTTGATAGCTTGTAAGTGATCTCACAGAATTGTCTTTTGGTTCCTGAGCAGCAGAATTCACACAGAAACATGAAGGGAGATACACAGAACATATATCCATGATATAAAAACACTGAAAAAAATACTGAGTTAAAATAATTCTCTTGCAAAACAGAATATACTGATCTGTCTGTTCACAGTACACAAAAGAAAGGAAAAACAGGCTTATCTCAAGTGACAGCCAGAAGGTTTTGTTAGTTTTTACTCAGTCTTACAAATGCATAAAGAAAGCATGAGAGCCAATTCCTTGTAAAAACAGATTCTCTACAACAGCATTTTTAAAACTACAAGTAGWTTCTAAGATACTCATCCAGAAAATTTATTCCATTTACTTTAAGTCCACGTAATAAAAATATTTAAAGCACTTTTTGATGAAAACATGATGACCTTCATCCCTCAGTCCAGACACACACTCAACACTTGGCCATATTCATTCCACCATGCACTCAGTACATCACCAGGTGCACTCCCTCCGCTAATCTTCACCACCAGCTGCATCCCATCTTAATGTGGGAAAGATTAATTGTGGCAAACAAATTCACTTTTGGTCAGCTCTAAATGGGTCAGTCAATTGGACTAGATGGACTTATGTCCCTTCCAACTGAAATATTCTCATCTATTTCAAAAATTTACTGTCATTTTTGGATCACAATATCCAACTCAAAAGACAAATGAGGTCCCTCTCTGATGCTCACAAGTTAGGTGAGCTTTGCCATACAAAGTACACTGTGTGCAAATGAAAATCTGCCACTTCGCATTTGAGAGCAAACTTGGGTGGGAGTAGCAATCCAGAGCAAGTTATAAGAATTACATTTAACACACATGAAAAACCATTTAAATGGACACAAAAGCAGTGATCTGTTAGTTTTAGTTTTTTATATAATCTTAACATGTTTCAAGATAGTTAAAGCTGTTTTTATTACAAAAAGCCAACAGCAGATTAAGTGAAACAAATCTAAAGACGGGCACATTAAAAAGTACAATTATATAGAGAGGAGTTGTTTCCTGGAAGTTTCTTTTCATATCCAAATGGCCATTAGCACAAGCAGGTACAAAGGACCTACGTCCATAATGACATGGTACAGAAGTCTTTCATCAGTAGCACCTGATTACAGCAGTGGCATGAAACAATATTTTCTAAAAACCAGAAAAAAAATCGAATGAAATGCAAGGAAAAGTGATGACAGATATGAAAAGTAGAGATAGAGGGAAAACAGTGTGAGAAACAAATGTAGCGAGCAAAAATGAGGGTCCAAACGTTTGTCTGYGTTCAATGAAAAAGTGATGATGTTATAATAAAACTTTAAGATGTAAGTAGTGAGAYTCAGGATTTTCAATTACCTTAATTTTCCTGAATGACAGCAAGCAGAAAATGCTGATGTATGGAAYGATTCAATGTATTCTTCAATTTAAGATACCTTATTTTACCCTCAAATTAGTCAAAAGTGCCCAGTAGGCACATGAACGTACAGGATAGTACTTCACATGTGATACACAGTACAACTG
Organism: Malurus melanocephalus; assembly: GCF_030028575.1. Lineage (NCBI taxonomy): Eukaryota > Metazoa > Chordata > Aves > Passeriformes > Maluridae > Malurus > Malurus melanocephalus. The sequence continues at coordinate 1,048,387 of NW_026623441.1, read as the reverse complement.
TACAAAAAAGCATTTCTTTTAGATCCACACATGGTGACATCTTTGTGGACAATTGCATTTTTAATGCTAAAAAACAAAACCAAGAAAACATTTGAGTTTCCAGGAGATATTTCGACATTCTGTGCAAGCACTGTTTAAGTGAATGCAATCAATACAGAAGGAGGATTTCATACATATTTTTCAGAATTTCCATATATGTTCTCCAAAACCAAAATAAACAGATATAACATAAAAAGCACACACTGAAATATACCATTACTAAATGCAACTAATTACTGCAGGCTTATAAGAGATATGCACAACAGTTTAAGCTTATGCATGAGCTATATAATTCCTAGGGGAAAAAATGAAACTGTTTTTTAATATACGTATTGAGAAAGACCAAGATAGAGATACAATCAATTACTGCAAATGAATCTTGTCCACAGACTGGACATAAATGAAGGCATTTTTTTTCAGTTTGATGTTCAACTGCCTTGAAAAGTTATTAGGAGCTTTTTTCCAGCAGATGTATTTGTGTAGAACCATGAATTAACAATGCTTTTATCTGTGCAGACATATTTTAGACATAGTCACAACAGAGTAGAAACATGAATGTGAATGTGTGAGGTATGTTAACAATATGTTACACTCTATGGTTTAGTATCCTTATTTTTATCATACATTTTACCAGTAGTTTTTCCACTAACAGATATGCTACAGCTTGCTACACACAGACTTGTTACAGCTGTCTTCAAAACAAACTGCTCACTAAAATGCCCAAACTGAAAGCAACTGTATTTCTAGAATGTCTGGCCAGATGCATCTAAAAAGAGACTGACTCCACATACACACAAGTTTGTTTCATTAACTGCYATTAGTAAATTAAATAAGTCAGTTTTGGAAGTTGTTCTCATAAAAATTTGCTTACCGTTTACTTATAAACAAGCCCATATGTGACTTGAGAAAGTATTTCTGGTTTATTCTTTCCAACATTATGGGACWAAGATGAACTAGTAGCAAAAACTTAGATCATGATGACATGCAATTAAACTGTAAACAATTTTTCTATTGATTTGCTCATTATACAAGAATCACTTCAGGAAGAATACTTAATCATTATTAAAAAGTAATCACTGTAAAAGAAACTGGGAACCACAAATTGAATCCAGAAAACRTCAGAAAAAGAAGAGTGAAGCTTGACAACCCTAAGTATTACACTACCTTAACAATTTCAGCAAAGGTACACATMCTGGATTTGCATAGTAGTACTTTCTGCTAGGCACTTTATTTTATCCAAAACAGAACTAGATTTTGTACTAAACTTACAGTTAATGTTTTAAAATATCCTTATTCATAAGTCTTAAAATAATCTTATTCATCCTTCAGCCACAATTTTAAATACAAAAGAAACAGAGATTTTACATAGTGATTATATTAATGAGAAGTACAATAAAAATACTTTTGGTTACAAGTCACCACACGCTTCCACTTCCCTCTRACACATTTTGAGTGTATCTAATACAGTCACACAACATTAGATGTAACGGTCCTTGCTTYCATGTAAAGATCATGCGCATTTACTTCAGACTTAAAATATGTGKAGCACCATAAAGTGCCACAAGTGCCCATCAACAGAATTCCCTCCTTGCACTACCTCAAACTTTAGGTTCTGTATAGCAATAAACCTAATTAACAGCACAGGATACATGGGCTCTTACAAATTCTGCTACAGAACTTGTGCACATACCTACACAGCATTTATATTCTCCAGAGATTAGCTGGAATCTCCATGGGTAAATCACAGCCTCAACTGGTCACAACCAAGTAAGAACAACAGGATGCAATGGATACTAACTAAYAAAGCCTGACAACAAATGCAGCTTAGCAAGATGTAATTTTTCTGTAAAAAATTGTTTTGCTCCCAGAACTTTAGAACCTTGTAGTAATAATTTTAACATATATGGCAATATTTGCAGATTAAAGGTGGGTCCCAAAGCAAGATACAGCCACCAGAAGGTAACTTGAGGCTCAGTGCCTGAGTTTATAGGTCAAAAGGAGCAACTTTAAATAAACACAGATTCTGAATAGCAACCAGCATAAACAAGCTCCAGCTAGAGCTGCTGCTTAAACCTCCCCCCCCCACTCTGTCTGGTACCAGTCAGACTCCTTGAAGCTGGCTTTGTACCAGCTGTACTGTGTTAATAATGCATGCAAAAAGACCAGCATAAGGGACACTGGTGTAGACTAAACACGACAAATCAGAAGGTGTTAACAAAGGTCTCTCCAACCACAACAAGACAAGGGGGCACTCTGGCAATTCCTCCCTAGTGGCAGTGGGTTCATTAGAAATATGAAAACCAAGTGGCAACTGTATTTTAGAACTGGCAGAACGTGGGAAGGGAAGCCTACTAAGAGATTACAGGCTGGGAGCTGCAGCTGATGCATCAGCCTAACAAGCAGTAAGTGCTACTTCATTTTTTAATGAAGCTAGGGCTGTACTACAACTCTCTTCTGCAGCTTTCAGAATTTTTTTGCATGCATCTCTGGGATCAAGTTTCCACATACCCGTCACATTAAATTATGAAATTTACTGCATTTCCATACAAGCTATTTAAAAAGAAACAACTCAGTCTCCAGAAAGTCTTTTCCTATCTCATGGTACCAAGCTGATGTTTACCATTAGGTGGCAGCGTAACACCACCGTTTCCTTCTCCCATATGAACTTTTCTGGAAGCTGGCGTGGGAAGAGGGAAGCATCTGTATTGAGTGGGTGGATACAGAAGTATGTGGAATGTACTTAGCATGTCAGCCTTTGCTTTCATGTACGAGATGGATCCACCAGAGTGACCTCTGCTACATGCAAAACAACAAACACTATTCAAAAATTTTCTAACCACCGCTAGGTCTGACTGATGTCACTGTTTTGCAAAGAATGAATTTTCTTAGTCTGACAGAGTAGTTAGAGGAGTCAGGGAACCCTTGGTTAAACAAGGACTTGTCGTGCAGGAGAGGGAAGTATTCATCAGAACAAGCAATTCATTCACAAATCTCACATAGATCTAAATTTTCCATCAACGTATTTCAACCAGTGTCTATGAGAAATAATCTGTCCCAGAACTGTACAAAACTGAATGATTTTGTGTTGCCAATCTGCTTTTGTAAAAGCTCTAAATTGCTAAAATAAGTACTGCCACACAGCTGCTAAAGTCAGAATTTTCACATCAAGTTCCACATTTCTCAGACTGAGACAACTACTCTGCACACTCTTTTTCTTTCTGCAATCTACTTAAGACTTCTGGAGAAGCTGGCAGCCCAATGCTTGGACAAGTGCACTCTTTGCTGGATTAAAAACTGGATGGCCTTGCCCAGRGAGTGGTGGTGAATGGAGTTACCGCCAGCTGCTGGATGGCCAGTGCTGGGATTCCCCAAGGGTCAGCACTGGGCCCAGTCCTGTTAAACATCTTTATTAATTATCTGGACAAGGGGATCAAGCATACTCTAAGTAAGTTTGCTGATGACACTAAGTTGTGTGGGAGTATTGATCTGCTGGAGGGTAGGGATGCTATGCAGAGGGATCTGGACAGGCTGGATTGATGGGCTGAAGCCAACTGTATGACGTTCAACAAGGCTGAATCCTGCTTGTGTCACAACAACCCCAGGAAGTGCTACAGGCTAGGGACAGAAAGCTGTCTGGCAGAAATGGACCTGGGAGTGCTGGCTGACAGTGGCTGAACATGGGCCAGCGTGGGCCTACATGTGTAAGAAGGCCAAAGGCATCCTGGCCTGTATCAGCAATAATGTGACCAGCAGGACCAGGACAGTGATTGTCCTCCTGTGCTGAGGCCACACCTCGAGTACTGTCTCCAGTTCTGGGCCCATCAATTCAGGAAGAAGATTGAGGTAGTGGAGGAAGTGCAGAGAAGGGCAATGGAGCCTCGTGAAGGATCTAGAGAGGAAGTTTTGTGAGAAGTGGCTGAGGGAGCTGGGGGTGTTTGGCCTGGGAAAAATGAGTCTCACTCTYTACAACTGCCCAAAAGGAGGCAGTAGCCAGGTGGGGGTCAGCCTCWCCTCCCAGGCAACAAGCGACAGCACAAGGGGACACAGCCTCAAGCTGTGCCAGGGGAAGYTCAGGCTAGACATCAGGAAGAATTTCTTCACTGAAAGGGTGGTCAGGCATTGGAATGCRCTGCCCAGGGAGGCATTCAAGAAACAGCTGAACGTGGCACTTGCGGATATGGATCAGTTGACAAGGCGGGGATTGGTCAAAGGTTGGACTCAAAGACTTTGAAACTCTTCAACTGTAACAATTCTGGGATTTATTGTATGATCTAATGTTTCTGTAAGGGTTCCTGGCTACATGTGTGTAACACTACAGGCAGGAATACTCCTGGGGGATGAAGGGGGCAGAGACCTGCTTTGCACTGAAAGTCAGCATAAAGACACTGACAGGAAAATAAAACTTTGTATCAGTCTTTACCCAATACTGAAAACTAAAMACTAGAACTCAAAGATTAAGTATTTTAAATACCTATTTTCTGWTGGGAATTGAATACCTCACAGCATATGCACAATAGGCACTAAGTTACAGCAATGCCCAAAACCCTTATCTGACAGGATCAGCTCTGTGTTTTGGAAGATGAATGAACAACTGTTAGGAAGGCAGGAGAACAAACACGTGCAAACACTCTTCTACAAATACATTTGTGACTTCAAGGGTCACCACCACTGAAACACAAGAACCAGCAAGTTCAAATTTTATTACAATGTAAGAGATTTTTTTTTATTAGCAAGTGAGATTCTTAGTTATATGACACAAGAACTGCAATTAATTTTTGGAAAATATGAAGAACTTACCAGCCAGATATTACATGTACTTAGTCCATGCTAAACGTGCAGGCTGAAAGATGATGCCAGAACTTTACGTATAWATGTAATATTTAAAATATATTGACTAAACATGTAACATATAAAATACCTTGATTATGTAAAAGAACAGTCAGGAGGATGACTGCATATACACAGTTGCCTATTTTGCATCCTCACAGTTGAATATGAATATGAAAATACAGTTCCAGTGCATATTTTGAGTATGTGGATGTTACTCGTACAATGYATCTACAAGCAGCATACTAATTGTTAATAGAACATCAGATCCACTATTACATATTTCCCTTAATTCACASTTCAAACCTTTTGTTCACTTAAATCTCAGCCACTCCTAACTATACTCCAATCTTCTGAGTCTAAATAACTATTTTTTGTCCCTGTCCATACTTAATAATTTAGTAAAATGCTTTACTGAAGCTTTTCTCTTCATTACTTGCAAGAATGTTCTTCTATTATTTCAAGATCTCATTTGCAGCACCTTGAAAGCATCCATCTGAATGGTTCAAAAGCTACAATTAATTTTAAACACATTTAAATTGGACAAAGTACCATAAAAATGTTTAAAAGAGTCACAAAAGAAGTCTTAAAACCAAGCATAACCCATACTAAAAAAAAAAAAACCTCCAAAAATCAACTAATTCACTCTCATGCTGCAGTCTGTCTTTTCTGTATCATTTATTAATGCCCGATAACCACTTTCTACAGGGAAGGCTTGTCTCTTTCAGTCTGTAGTCTAACCACCCTCCCCTGCCTTCTCTTTAGTGTGCTGCTATGTAGTTTATTCCCATTCCGTTTTATCACATCTGTTTTTCACCGCTTTTCTCCCTTCTCTATTAATGTTACTTTCATTTACCACTATTAGCATAACCAATAAAAGGCACGCCATTCCCATCAGGCTGCAAGGGGTGTAAATCCCACCAAGTCAGACCAGTGTCAAATGCTTCAGCTTCAAAGTTAAAATACATCCCAATTTGCAACATTTAAACATTTAAAGAAAAAGSTTAAAGAAGCTAAAGATACAAATAAAAGACAGATCCATAATTTTGCAGAGTCCCATCTGCATACCCAACAATATTATTAGGATGATATTAGGATGGCTTTTWTTTTAAAGCATCCTAACAATTTTTCTCACTTTCAGTGACAAATTATTTCCATATCTAGTAATAGTTATTGCTAATTTCTTACCTATWCTCTCTTTTTCTTAGTTTGTAATTTCTTTTTTTTACTACCTTGTACAACTTCTCAGTACTCACCCATCCCATATATAAAGTATTTGCAAACATGTGAGTTCAGTTAAATTATATGGTATTACAGATTATTTTATAGACGCAAACATCACATTGCTCCAATTTATCAAGAAAATTATTAAAGATTTTCCACTGAGAAGGAACTTCTTAATTAAACCTAGAATGTTCATCTATAGTCACAACTATTAACATTGTGCTGTCAAACATAGCATGAGGGCAGACCAGGCTTTTCCTCTCTTTCCCCTTTTCACAATTTTACCCCTCTATTCCTCTACATGACTACTAGTTATACGGATCAGTATTCCATCTCTCAAAGTGGAGCTTGCCATAATCTTTCTGCTTCACCTGCAATGAACCTTGGAGATTAWGGAACAATGACCTACGCTTGATTTGCTTACCCAAAGACTTCCTAATTCCCTCCCTCTCCAAAAGAGAGGATTCCTAGCTGTATTTAGATGTTGCTGATTTATTACTTTTCACGCAAAACTTCTAATCTTTTCAGAAGAAACATTTAAATATAACATGGTAGGTTTCCTATTTGACAAATAYCCAGATAGATAACTCTAAATTAAGTAAATCCTAACCTAATTCTTCTTAAGTTTCTGTATGATAATTCTTAGTCTACCATATATTGACAAYGTTTTAACTATAAGAAATATTAGTTTTGGTTATGAAGTCAGATACTATATTAGAAGTTTTGTTAAAATCAGAACAAATTAAAAGTAACTGTGTCACAACCTCTGCATTTATAGAATGACATACGGTGAGAAGACTCTGGAYTGAGGACTATATAGAACAAATTATCTTGACTTAAATCCCAGATCAAATATTGCAAAAGCTGTTGTAGGACTCAAAAAAATACCGAATTAAAGCAGAGAAAATCAGTTTTAATGTGAGCCAGCCATTACTGCTTCTTACAGTGTTTGAGAACATATTATATGAGTTTTGAGAATATTTCATTGAAAAAAGTAAMAAGACAAAATTAACATATCCTCATTAACATATAATTTCAAAGGAGACTTGCTGCAATAAGATTGATTAAAACTTAGTTTTATGCAATTGAATACAAATGGATTAAAGAACTAATTACAAAAATACCAGAACCCAAACCAAATCTATGAAGAAGCAAATGTGGAAACATTTGTAGGTAAAGTTTTACCAGAGCCCAAATTACACTTTCATCAGCATTTGTACCATCACCAATAACAGCTTTGTCATCAGTATTTTTTTATAAATAGTTGGTAAAAACACCAAGAAGAAAGACTGTCATCTGGAATGAGAAGACAGAATTACCAAGGAAGTAAAAAACAGAGAAATACAGGCAAATGCAAGAAGATACAGCTAGAATAAAGGAATCCAGGYCATTCCTACAGAACAGTGAGCAACCATCCCAGCAGACAAAGTAGCAACTCAGGAGAATCAGCTAACAAAGCACTCACTGCTACTTGCCTGTGCAGCACAGTGGTTGAAAGGATTATTATGGGCTTTTTAATTTTTAAAYAGGGAAGGGAGAGTGGAAGAGTGACAGAAAGTCTTGTAGTAACACACTGGAATACTGTCAATAGTACAAAGGTCCACATTTTACCAGGGATTGGTAAACCAAGGAACATGAAAGAATTACCTGTCAGAAGCTACACAAAGGCTAAAGAAAAACACTTAAAGAGATAAAATCTTCAGCTTACTTCAAAAAATTGGGTTCATACTCAAAAAGAAAGAAAAACGTATGTTCAAGCTGGGAAAGAAATGCACAGGCAGAGGCTGGAAGGTGACGTGGATTCACTAGAAATCCCATRCAGATTTTAGGAAAGCGCAGCTTTCTCATGAGAACAAGGTTAAAATGGACAATGCAGATTTTTTCCAGTGCACTCCCCCTCACAAACAAGCGTATTCAGCAGATGAGATTTTAGTAATAGTTTAATTTTAAATAGCCTTTTGTTTTGGTAGAGTTGGCAACTTGATTGGGAGAAGTATTCCTAATGCTGTTTCTAAGAGTTGGGCAGGTTTAAAGAGTGTCCTGTTTAAAGACCCCTAATTCCATTTATCTTTCACTATAAAGTTTCTATTTCTGAAAAAAAGTCATAAATTCCACCATACTTACGATCTAAAGTAAAGAAGACTGTGAGCTGGAAAACAGTATTAGTATTTCAGTAAAATAAACTAGCTGATGTGGCACAATAAATCACATTTTACAGTGCAATTTTAGCAACAGATAGCAATCTAATATCCTTAAAAGCCCCGTGAAACTCAAATGCAACAGTAGGTATTCCGTAACTACAAAGATGAATCTGAAGCCTTGGGTTATTTATCAATCCTCAAAATCTAAACATCAATGGGGTTCAATATATCAGGCTTTTAGATAATCTACAGTTCTAATTGATGACCCAAATTAGAGGATTAAGAAGCAGGATACAATGTGCACCAGCAACTCTGAGTACCAAAAAGAATACTAGCAGCTAATACATGTATGAGTTTTTATATCTTTCCCTGCCCTGCAAACCATTAAACTTTCCTGGAATTCACAAAGACACATATAGAGAAAACCACTAAAAAAGTGGATTAAAGGCATTTGGTACTCACTTGTCTATGTCAATACCAAGTGGATTAGCTGGACGTAGGGACAAGGGGGGAATCCCTTTGTTCCTGTCAGTGCGCATGTCATAATAGTTCATTTCATCCACCCAGACAGCAGACTGATCCAAGATACCTTGAGAAAACAAAGCACAGATCCTTAAAACAACAAGGGCAGTCCAGCACCATCAATTTCTAACATACTGAACTAATTTGAAAAATTCTGATAAATATAAAATGCATGCCTAGGTAATATAGTGGAAGATACATGGCAAAACAACCTGGATGCAATTATGCTAAATTATTTTATTATAGCTGCCGAAAAGGTATTCATGGCTGGGCATCAAACATTACCCTTTTGCAGAGTGCACAGCTTCACATGCATTAGCAGTGTTTTCCCGATCACAAAGCACTAGCACTTTCATTCCTGCAAGTATTTTGGYACCTGTCCAAACATTGCTACCTGCTACTTACAAAAGAACAATTAATTGAAAGTTTTCTTATTTGCATATTTTAAGGAAGATTATTTTTCTGTCCTATTTGCTATSCAAAAGGTAAGTGAACTTTGGCCACATGCCAAGATAAATTACTTCAAGGACACAGAACTGACTTTGCTTCCAATGCCTTAGCACAGACAATGAATACAGGTGAGACACATTATGTCCTGGAATCTCAGCTGAAAATGGAGCCGTCCCTACCTTGTGCCTTGCCCTCCTTTAACATATCCATCACATACTGAACACCAGAAATTACTCCATCCCCACACTTCCCCATATTTTTAAATATGAATTCTTCTCTCTCATCACCAAAAGCTTCACTGTATAACATTTGCACTTACACATTTCAGCTTTCCATTAAGGTATTAGTGCATCCTGGGAGAAATTACATGTTATTTAACYGTCACTGAAGGGCTGAGAATTAAAGCCTAAAACAGTTCTTGTGGGAACTCCTGCGTTAGAAAAGATAACTATCCAACTCCATCAATGAGGGGTTCTGAGAGAAACATTTTCAATCCACAGGGTATTTAGACTGGATTCTAGGTTAAGCATAGGTCCTAGACCGCTTGGCAAAATAATTTCAGTGGTTAAGTATCTCATGAGAAATACTTAAGACTTTTTGTCTTGTAGTATGGTTTGAATTACAAATAAAAAATGGCACTGAGGACTCAACTTTTTTTAAAGGATTAACTGTCAGCTCAGGATTTAGGTGTAAAGCTCATGAGCTGGTTCAGATTTTRTATTTATCTAGTATACTTAAGAGTAATTACTGAATGTTAAGTTTTTTATCATTTTAGAAGTTTAGTGCTATTCCTTAAAGAAAAGGGCTACTTTTCATTTGTCACTGAGGGTTTTATCAAGATACTGAGAAAGAATTAATTTTACATATACCCTGAGTTTATGTCTCTCTCTCCATGTATACGTATATACATACATATATATATATATATGTATACACACACATATATGCATATTTTATTGATATACTYTAAATTTTCTAAACATCTGAAAATTGTCCTGAGGTTGATCCATTTCAAACATACATTTTTTTATAAAGAGGCACTCAGTCATCTATTTGTTGAGCAAGGAAAATAGATATGGATTTGAACAAGAAATATACCTATTTTTTCAGGTTTAAGCAGTTTGAAGGAAACAGTTGAAGTTCCTTTGCCACCAGATTTTGTAGTAACAATGATGTCTCCCTTGTCATTTTTAGCCTGTCCAACTCGACACACAATTTTACTGGCAGACATCCATTCTGCAGTGAGTAGACAGTTGTGCCCACAGATTGTTAAACCTGGGAAAAAGGAAAAAAAAATTAAATATACTCCTGCGAATAGAAGCATCTTTTGAAATTCTGCAATGCAAATCCATTTATGATGTTTCATGTGTTTTACATATATATATAACCCTTCACCAGTCCCCTACAGTCAGAGTCAAAGAGTCACAAACACATTTTTCAGATGTTTCCTAGCTGATTTCAGGTCCTTTATCCCAGCAACAATTCATGAGATACAAGCAGAGCTGTTTGAAATTAATTTTAATCTCTTCCACCACTTTTGAGCTACCGTGACTTTTACTTCATGTAGTACAACAGATTTTCTGTCTGCAAGACCCTAGAGAACTGCTGTTCAGTATTATATTTCTGTGAAACTTCCTTTAAAAACTGCATGTAGTGAATCTTTCACAAGTTCAGTCTGTATGACTTTGCACAGAATAAAAAAAAAGATGACATTGTAAAGTATTCATAATGAACAATGTTTCTTCAACTCTATTTGTTTAGCAGTACTTTTGTGGACAAAGAAGGCTGTTTTGGTCAAAGTAGTATTAACTGACAAATATTCTGTCCTGATCTCTTCTGTACAAAATCCATGATGGAAGGCTGATTCTGATGAAGACACTGCCCTTGTTATAGGAAAGAATAATCATGTAATGTTTATTTATTTCCTCTTCTACTCTTTCTCACAAGAGAGATGACGAAGTATGAAATATCAGAAACTTTTTTCCATAGGAAGAATCTGTGATGTATTAAAATACATCAAAATTTAGCATCAAGAGCACCTTTTACAACTTAAGAGTCAAGGTACACCTTAAATACAGGTCCAAGGCTTCCTGAGATTTCACATYAAGTGGATCTAACCAGCTGAGCATTTCAACCAATCATCAACCAGCTCATCGATTCTGGTCAGATCAGGATTCTGGATGCTGGAGTAGATGAATTGTTTTCTCAGATCTAGAACAACAATTTCCATAACCCTAGCTGCAGTTTTGCTGTCCTGAAATTGGCAGTATCCTAACTGCTCTAGTATCAGTTTGGAGAACAACTTCATTAGGTTCTTCTTAAATTACAACCTTAGCTAGAAACATTTTGCCTTATGTCCAAAAGGACAAAGCTGTACTAGTGTGTTGGCTCTACTGGAGTATAAATTAGTCAGGCACAGCAGGTCTTCCCCTGTTGGCTTGACTTGTGTTTTTAATTTCTAGAAAGCTCTGACCAATTTAGAAAATATTTAAGAGACAGAGAAGGGTCAGGATATGTGGCTCAGTACCAAAGTTTCACACTTATTTTTTCTCACAATTTAAGTCTCTGACATGACACAGCAGACTAATTTGGCAGTTTTCATGGCTGTCAGACATAAAAATGCGCTACTCCCTGCCAAAAACTATCATGAAAATGAAATCCAAAAATAAAAAATGGAACAGCACTGAATCTTATTACAACWGAAATTAATTTTACTTGAGAAAGGACAGTAGATTTGTTTCATAAAAGACAACTGAATAAAGGGGGGGAGTGGGAATGAAATAGGATATACACACAAAAAGGCTTAAAAAAAAATTCCATTGTTATTTATTCATAAAATTTTAACCAGGTCAGGTTTTAGTTTCAAGAAGAGAAGGAAAAAGCCCATAGATTATGATGTGTATTACATATATGCAATAATATAACCTTTTGTTATATTTTTATSTCATTACATCTCTTACAGTTTTATGCCAGCATCTTCTCCAAAGGAAAAATAATTGTGATAGGAACTAACTGAAATACTTTGCCCAAATAATTCATAAAGATGTTTTCACCCCAAATTTTCTGAATTCATGGTTAAATTGAGTAATACTTGAAAATCCAGAACTAAGCTATAGTAATTTAGTAGTGTAAAAAATATTGAACAACTGTTTAAAGATCCTTGTAACCAATTATTTTCTACTCATCAGAGGTTCCAAAAGGTCTCAAGAGAACAAGATCACAAGGTCCAACACTTTTGAAATGGCAGGAAACTGCCTTTGTCTGTATCTTAAATATGTAAAAGAAAGTCTCTATCCACATTTTACATACCACATGAAACAGTAATGGCACATCACAATTCCTAAAACAAATAAAGGCATGCTGGGAGAGAAGTTACCACATTTCTTTCTCCAGAAATAGGAAACTTCCCTTTAAACAAAATTAAATTTGATTTAATTTGAATCTGTTATGGCACAAAGATCTCTGAGAACATAATTCTCAGCTTCTAGTTTTTATGTGCCTTTCTATAAATAGATATAAGTAATACCCTTATTAAGACTTTCCGATTTTGGTTAAGCTTATATATGGACAATTTTACAATGCCTAAAAAATATAGCTTAAAAGACGAACTAAACCTTGAAARCATGAATGTTACAGGTATCTCCTGGATTTGACATTTTGTACMATGAGCTATAAACTTACAAATAAAAAGTTTATTTGGTTTCAAAGATACAAAGAAATTACTAGAAGGTTCTCTTAAATGTAACCAAAAGAATGTTCTTTTATTATGTGATACTCTGTTTATGTATAGAAAAAAAGTTTCTTGCTTTTTATTTTACACTAATGCATCTCAAACTTTATAAACTTTATAAAGACCTCACTCAAACTCGCTTAATTCTCATGCCTACAAAGCCCCACTTATTTCCATTCAAGTCACAGGGAATATTTACATGCTTAATTTAACCATTAGAAGAAACCTTTACATGTCTGGGGCATTAGTCACTTCTGGAGAAAGCGGACAATTGAGCTAAGGAAAAAAATAAGGCAATGTATTATTTATTTTTAACTCAAAGCATAAAATCATTAGCAGCTATATGTTACAAATGTTATACTGAGAGAAATATAAGAAGAAATACTAGCAGTTGGTTAGCCGTTATACTGAAGTACGTGTCTTCCTTCCAACAATGTAGCACTGATCATTTCTAAGAGGCTCTACCAATTAACTAATGAGGCTATTGAAGTACATTAGCCACACAAATACACAGAAATATACTCACCCATAACATCATCTGTTATTTGAGAATTTCTCAATATGGATTCTATAGTGTACCGCAACCTCATCTAGCAGCTCAGGAAAATACTACTTCCCCTTTTGAGAGACAGCAAACTGAAGTGAAGTGAAAACTGTAGTAGCTTATGCTTGGCCATAAAGCTCATTRTGGTGGCCATGAATGGAATTTGTGAATCTTGGTTTACAGCCATGAAGTGAAATATTTTTTCTAGCAGAGCCAAACAAAATTCCAATGGCCTTCAGAGGAGTCTAGATTCCACAACAAATTAGACAAATTGTCTCTAGCATGACTCCTGAAGTACACATATGCATAACTGACAAAAGAAATAAGGGAAATTCCAGCAGCTATAGCTAACTTGGATTTCCAAAAGATTTTATGAAATTCTTCTCAAAAGGCTTAAAAAAATGAAGCAGCTATAGGATACAAACCTCTAATGGGTAAATAGCTTAGTAAGAAAGAAACCGGGTTACAGTAAATGATGTGTTTTGACTCATGGAAGTTTCCATTGGGTATATGCTGGGATCACTTATGTTCAGTACATTCATAAATGACAATATAAAGAGATTACAAAGTTTGCTGATGGTATTCATTTATTCAGAAGGTAAAGACCACAAACCAAATAAAAATGCAAACCAGAACTTATTAGACTGAGCAGATGCAKGATAATGTAGATGCTATAATAGAACAGCTGAAATTCAGTGAACAATGGACTAGATGCACATAGGCAAAACCTTACATTCACAGACTGCAGGCTCAAACTGGGTACTAATCCTCATGCATTTAATCACGGAACTATAGTAGGCAGAACAACAAAAACAACAGTTTGATTCTTAGCAGGAGTTACACAGAAAACAGAACTCTACGGACAAAATAAAAAACAAAAGTGAAAGTACACTGTTATGCCACAGGGCATTCACATACTGAACACTGCAGGCAACCAAAATATTCACCCACGACTGGTAGTGAARCTAAAAGAGATTCGCTGAAGGGCAAAAAGAGACAAGGATATATGCAGAAAATTTAAATAAGCGAAGACATTTCAGGCTGAAAAGGAAGCAACAGAGTAGCAATGAACAAGCTCTATGACCAGAGAATCAGTGAAAACRTCTTGTCTCCTCCTTCAGTGGAAGAGCTATGATGGTTCAAACGAAATTACCATGTTAAAAATCAAAATAGCAATGAAAATGGTTCTTATATAGGTATGTATTACCTACATATTGTGTTGGTGAATGATTGAACCTGCTTTGCCATAACTGCTACAGATACACAAACTGACTTGACACTAATTCAAGAAAGAGCAACCCCCAGTGACTTTCTGAATACACTGAAAACACTTCTGACATGAAAATTTCAATGCAGAAATTCTCAGTTCCTGAGCAAGTAACAAAGAAGCATGTCATTACATCTACCCTCTTCCAGTACACTGCAATAAGCATTTACTCTTTGTGTTCATGTTCGGAGCAGAATGCTGAGTCAGATTAAGGGTTCATCTAAAAAGGTACAGTCAAGTCTGATTAGTTACACACCGGGCAGCACCCCCGAATTTATGGACTCAAGTGCATATTTGTGTAAAAGGCATTCCTCATAACATCCAACATAGATTCTACCATCCAAAAATTTATCTCTAATCATAWCCAAAACATTACTTCTGCAATATCAAAAGGATGGTTTCTTTCAACTTACCTATGAGGTCTGTAGGTCCAGTCCCCAAATTTTCTCCTCGAATKGTCACTTTTGTCCATGAGATGCCTTCATTGGGAGAGATGCCAGTTACAAGTGGGGGCTGCCGTGCTCGAGACATGATGGCTGTTCACTTACTGCAATCTGAGCTGCTTTTCTCTGTTCATCAAGAAATAATAAATTTAAAACCCACTAATTATAAAAAAAAAMMMCAAACCTAAAACCATTTCACTCTRTTCTTCAAAAATAGTAGGGAAATATAAATACGGAACAATAGCAGGGAAATATAGATAAGGAACAACACTCTGAAAGCTTTCTTTGACACATAATCACAAACCAATAAAGAATAATTATACCTCCTTTGCACTTAAAAAGAATTAAATATAGCTTTCTGAAAGAAAAACGATATCCAGAAAAACATTAACYCTTTAAAATACTTAATGAAGCTATATACACAGACTTCAAATTACTTATGTCAGAATTCAAATTAGTCTATTCCAATCCCTATTTGAAAGTTATAACTGTATTCCTTAGAAAGTTCAGAACTGTTAATCTAAGTTATAGATTATGATTACATATTTGGATAACTTCTCCATCAAAGTAAGACTCGCTGGCATAGACAGTCCCATGTGAAGAAGCCCTCAGCACTTATTTGTATAAAGCATCAATGTTAACACACACTGAGAAAATTAGAACATGACTTGCAAACACTACACTAGCAGAGATCATCAACAAAACAAACAATATCTCAACATATCAACAAAAAGTGCATAAAATTATTGAAAAAGCATTTCCAGAAGAGTATTCCTTTGTGCCTGAAATTGAGTCAACTCAGACCAGCTTAATTAGCTCTGTAGCTCAAACACAAATATGGTACTCACATTATGTGGTCTATGTTTAGTTTACTATGCAACTGATCACAAATTCCTACTGTTTATTAGCMRTTTCCTTTGTGCAGCTCTGCAGCTATAAACAGCTGAAAGAAGTTGACTACATATATATATGATGATATATATATGATGAATATAACCTGAAGCATGTCCTAAAAACTTRCCCACATTTACAACACTAAATACCATCACCACTACAAAACCTCAGTTACACATATAGAACACTTCAGTACGAACAATTTTGGAAGTTCAGGAAGGTAAAAAATACATGGAATATAAGCCAAACTTCATAAGCACAGCTTCACTTCGCTTTTATTTTTTGAATCAAGACGTATTTTCTACTCTTACTTGCAAAATGGTCAAATCCATGAAACCCAGAAACTCTGTAAACTATCTCTAACAATAAACTGCAGCAAAATAAGCACTTGCAGTTAAGAAATACAAGAATTAAGACATACCTGTTTCAGCTGCTTCTGCAAATACAAAATACATTCTCTGTACCAACATACCCTGTGCTTCTACACAGCCTCCCCATGTTTTTCAGTGGTACTAACTAGATCTGACATGAGAATCAAAGAAGCTCCCATTGACTGAAGTCCCATTGGACTCCCATTCCAAAGTTGGAACACACACTGAAAACAAAGGTGGAAATAGAAAAGGCAGGAATTGGGAGGAAGATCTCATGCTAAAAGTAAACAAATACTGCCCTCAGAACAGGATCACCTCTCTTTGTCCATACCATAGATGCACAGCAGGTCATCTATAATAAAACTTAGCAATTTTTTCTGATCAAACCTCAGAGTCCACAGCCACACCTGAAGTCAGTGTGAAACGCATCCTGAATATCGGGAATGCTGCACAATGCTCTGAAATATTAAGGCATCTAAACCACCGCCTCAATTCTATACATATGTCTAATTTTAAATGCCTGTTTCTTAGTTTCACATATTTAAAACAGGAATGCAATCACTCATCTCAAAAACTATTTTTGAAAACAAATTCATTAACACAGAAAAGGCATTTATATTCTTTCAACACAACAGAAGTATTGGTATCTTCAGAGAACTGAACAATGTGCAGCTAGTAAGAGATACAAGTTTATGTCGAACAAGCAAGAACATACTAAGTTGCAGTATGTGAGCCATATCCAGCGAATGAARGAAGGCTCATAAGAGCCCATGATAACATACACAACGTATTCCTACTTTGGCTTTGTATCTTTACCTGGTGAAAGTCACAGTATTTCTTGATTGGTTGCCTTCACAACATTAAAAACTACATAGTGTGTTCAATGAAACATTGGTTTCTCCGTTCTTTTGCTAACAACAAACTGATGAAAAAGGGATTAAGTTATATAGTATTATATGGGTGCTTTTAATAGTCTTATACGTGAAATACTGGAACCTTTTACATGAACCCAACATGAAGCTGGAGAAGCAAGCTGTCAACAGATTCAGCTATAACCATGTGGGTAGAGCAGCACCAAAGGAAAGGACTGTGTCAGCAGATTACAAAGAAATCAGCTGACAGTCACCTCCAGCTACAGAAGAGAAAGTTGTGCTCCACGCTTGTGCCCCACTCCTTTTTCTTTCACAGAACTGGCTTCTCCTCCTCCTAGCACAGACAGTCCCTGCCTCACTTCAAAACTCAGGCCAGGTCCACATCTTGCAGACAAACGGTTTCCTGCCTCTATCCGGTCAATTGTCCCTCTGACTTTCTGCTCCTAAATTCAAGCAGGGTGGGAGAGGGATGTTACTATTCCATTCTTTCAAAGCCCAACACTTTGGTAATTCCTCTTCCTTACTGTGCATTCCCCACTCCAAGCCTTCTTGTCCAGATACCCCAACTTCCTTGCCGCAGGTGAAAATTATAGACCTCGGTTTCTGTCAACATCCCTAATCCTGGAGTCATAAGACTTGCCCAGCTTTCCTCTCATCTATGYTGCACTCTAAACTACATCACCACACCACTGCCTGACAAAACAGTGGGCAGCACAATAGAATTAAGCTTCCCAGCTCTCATTGCCAAACCCAATAGAGCCTGGAGGAATTAGAACACAAAATTACAAGGGAAGTCTTGTTTATTCCTGTACAAAGATGCATATACACAGAAGTTCAGATCTGTGCAAAAATAATGCTAGAGAATCAGGTCCCTAATTTTACCAAGAGGAAGGAGAACATCTATTCCTCGTAATCATATATCTGTATAGTCTTTGTAGCTTTTTACACAGACACTCAGCAGAGCTCAAAGATACACAACAGCTGTAAAGGAACAGTGGTTATGTCCTCCCATACGCACAGTCACCATCTGCAGCAAGCAACATGTTAGTCAMCATAAAACACCTCTTTTGAGCAATTTTTTGTAAATATTTATGTGGAATAATTATCAGTCACATGGATGTAAAAAAAGCCATCTTCTGGAACTGCAGGTAATATGGAGAAAAAAAGGCTAGAGAAAAACAAGTAAAACTGAAGCTACTGTGGTATTATTTGATTGATTCCCTCTACCCCATCCCCAAAATGTTACAGTCCCTTTGCATTTCAGCTATAGTTGCTTTCAAAATACCTAGGCAAACAGGTAATTGGCTTGTTTCAATACCAAAAATAATAGTACTTTCAAAAGTAATATTACAACATATTTTTCAGGRTTTCAGAAATTGGCACGAGATCCCTCTTCTTGATGAGCTAAATAAATGTAATAAAAATGCTGAGGCCCCTGAGATTTAGTATTTCTTCTGAAGTATTTCCATACTTACTGCAGAATTACTTTAAAATATTTCATCGGAATGAGCATACCACAGTAAATCTCAACACATTACAAAAGCACTGCAGCACTGAGATGCTCTATTATTATTTTTAAACAGCAATTGCTTTCATTTATTTCAAAGAGTGGAACTCTTTGTAATATGTCATTACTATAAATATCAAGMAAATGCCTGGGAGCTTTCAATTCATTTATAGTATTTCCTCTCCTTATGACAGATGTTAACAGCCAACATGACTAAACTGYTTACTGGGAAGCCTAGCCACTATCCTAATGGGGCAAGTTTCTAAATATATTTGAAAAATATTTAACGCAAATCTGAAAAAAAAATACTTTTCCATTTCACAAAACAAGACAACCACCTCATTAAGAGCTTTTGTTGCAAYTCTGTACACTGCCCTAAAGATAAAACTTATTCTTTACAAAATACGTATTACACATAAAATAACACTTTTTCAAAAACAGCTSTCTTCCTGAAAGACCGATTCTCATGCAGACAAGGAGAGATTGCAGAAATAAAGCTTTCTATACAAGMTATTTCCTCTGAGGAGCCAGACTCACTGAAGAGGTTTCAACAAGATTCTTTTTCACAATGGACAATCTTCTATACTAGCAGAGGTCTTCTTCTATCTTTATTCTTCTCCACCCTTTTTTTACATTTAATTTCCTCACAGTATCTCCCCAACAATTTAATGTGGCTATCTGATTGACTGCTCCCATGATCTTCCCCATATTATTCTATTATTCTGTCATAATTCTTGTCATAAAGCACAAGGAGTTAGAAAACCTCTGCAAAGACCACCTACTACAAAGTCATCTTGAAAAATGCCTTTCATAAACAACATCTTTGTCTTTATACCAGTCTCTCAAATAAACTGTCCTCTCACAAAGGTTCGGTTAAAAAAAAAAATCCAGACAATTCTGAGTGTTACATGCTTGTTAAAGAGAGGACATCTTCTCTCTTTAGCCTAAGAAAAGCCACTGTAAAATAAATAACAAAGCAACGAAATATGGCCCAGTATGAGGGAAAGCACAACTCTGTTTGGTTTGGGGTTTTTTTTAAGCTTTTTAAGATTTCAGTTTAAAGTTGGTTTGAAATAAGAGTTCGTATATAGGTTTCCTCATTCAAACCATTCTGTCCCTTAAATGGAGAAACACAAAATAAAATAACAGCAGCTACCATACTTGTTCTGTAAAGCAAAACATTACTTTCTACTACACTCTGGAAGTTCCACCAAAATATGAAATACATGAACAACCTTCAGGATTGAAGTATATCAAATTGACTGGTAATTTTAAATCCCAAAGGAAAACTACAAACRTCATGAAAGCATAGAACTTTGGAAGATGAAGAATAATATGCTGCCACCTTAAAAGTTTCACCAGTGGGAAAAATTAGTTGAAGTRTTTTAAAACAGTTTCTGACTTCTTAAACAAAATAGGAAGAAAGTTCCAGTAAATGACAATTAATTTTAAAATTTCCAGTGCTACTTTGTCACAGACACTGAACTTAAAAGATTCTCTTGGAGGAAGGCAGGCTCAAGGTCAATGTAAGTGCCATGGTCATCTAGCAAAGAGAATCAAAGCTGCCAAGAAGGGAGGGCAGAAAAACCCAATTTGTCATCATTGAGAAAGGCTAGGTTACAAACAAGCATTTAAGCCTTTGCGTATCAAATATTTATTTGTTCTCACATATATGTGACAGAATACAATTAAAAAAAAAAAAAGAGGCAGAACAGCAAAACATCACCCCTGTGCAAATCACAGAATGCCTCAGATGTTGTTTACATAAAAAGAAACACAAGAAAACCAATCTGAAGGCAACAGGTGARTTACACTAGCATCACAGCATTAAATGATATCCAAATGAAAAGATTTATGATATGCCTTTTAAAACAAGCAGTAAATACTCACATTCCATAATGTAGGTGATRGCCTTTTCACCTTACACTACACAAACTTGTGTTTCTAGTACATAAAGCTAGTAATTTGTTTTCACTAGAAAACCCAGAGAGTCCCCTGAGCACAACACACTATGACAGAGTCAGTGAAKGGACACAGCAAATGACCCCAAGAACGACAAAGCAAAATATTTCCTAGATGTTTGCACTCAAAACCATTACAAAATGATGAAAACCACTATTACAACCTTTTCTGTGCTTTATCTTCCCAACAAYATAAATTCAGACAGACAATCTACATAAACCAAGAATTAAAAGCATCCAAAAAGCAGCACTGTGAAAATAACTGACATTTATTAACCCCTCTGGAGATCTTCAGTGCCCTAGAATTTCCACAGCCTTCAACACTGCATTAATAATATAAAATCCATTCCTGCAAGCCTGCCAGAAAAGACTGGGAAGTGAATAAGCTAAACAATGCTGAAATTCCAAGTGATATTAAGAATCTACACATGTTTATTTAAATAATAATAGAAGACTTGTCAATTTAAACAAGAAGTGSTCACGAATCTTACATTTAGGGGGAAAGAAACTCTTCATAACACCACTAAGCTACTTATAATGAAAAGATGAACAAACAAAAAAAAGTGGGTAATTTCACCGTCAGACAGAAAAAACAAAGCCTCATTTGTCTTGCCCTGTCATATCCGGCGTGTTGATTCAAGCCAATATTAACACTGACAAACATGTTAACCTACAGGACAACGTTACATGTCACAATTCAGTTCCAATTTGGGAAGATGCGCAAGTTTTGCGACAGACAGGGCAAACGACAAAAAACAAAAGACTTGGAATGTTATATGATCCCCTGTGCTTTCTCAAAAGACTCCTGAATATTCCAATCAGCCACAAAGGGCACACTAGAGATTTTAGTTTTAGGGCGGCCAAAGAACGAGCGGAGCAGTTTTGCCTTCACAACAGCCACCCTCACATGTTGCCTCAGTATCTCAGAGGTCCCGCTTTMCTTAGCCCAGCAAGGTACATCTTCATGGCGATGTATCTTGACAGAGCAAAAGCAAAATAATCACAGCACTCAGCGGTGCCATTAACGTTTCTGAGTCACAAGGGATTAAAAGGCTTGGACCCGGGGCAGATGCTGGGAGAGCCCTCGGCAGAGGAGTTCAGCGCCTGCCGCAGCCTCGGCTGCAGCTGCGAGGGATTGACACCGCTGACGGTGGAACCCGGCTCGGGAGAAACTCCGGGCACAGTTCCGGCATCCGAAATAAATTAAAGTAAACAGTGTTGCTCTCTCTCATCCACCCTGTTAGCAGCCTCTCGGTTGAGCTGGAGACCACACACTCAGACCACACAGCACCAGCTGAACTCACTCGCACGCAACATCTAGAAGCTGTCACTCTGCTGAGGTATGAGGAGGAAAGAGGGGGGCTGGAGTGCGAGAGTGTGTGTGTGTGTGTGTGTGTGTGTGTGTGTGTGTGTGTGTGTGTTTAAAAAAGCTGCTTGCTCTCTCCTCCTATCATTACAGCTGGTTATGTTTTGTGTGGTTGGGAAGGAGGGAAAGAAGGGAGGGATAAGAAAAAAGACCTATAAACCTCACTAAGAAAACATACTGGTCTTGGCCTTTTGTAGTAATGATTTGCACTCCTCCTGTACTAGTTTAGTAGCTGATGAAGGGCTAACAAAGCATCTATTTAACATCAATTAACCTTCTATCTATCACATGTCAAAAAAAATTCCCAAAAACTAGACCAGTATAAATCCATTTCCTAGTACATTTAAAATGATAGCATCCTGTGTTTTTCCTTATAAAGGAAAAACACCTTTATATTGATCTATTTTTACATCAGGAGTTTTGAGATGTTATTTATTTGGAAAGGGTAGAGATTCCCCACAAAGAATAATCAACCACACAGACGCCATTATGACATCAAAACGCTGAGTTTTCTCCAAAAACATTCCATTGTAAAATGAATTTTTATTCATTAGCATCRTACACCATAAACAACCCAAAGGAAGTTAATGAGCCTACATATAACACTGAGTTTGCAACTCAGCAGCAAGAAACAGAAATAGCAAACCACTAAAAATAGATTAAAACCAACAATAACCTATAATAGAGATGAACACAGACTTTTAAAATGGGGGGGCGTTCTTTGTTTCTTTTAGCTCAGAAAATAATTTCATCTGCCAATTATGTCACCTGTTCAAACAGAGAGAGCTGAATAAAACGTTTGAAGACTCATAAAATCTATTTCAGTGAATCTACTTAAAAAAAAAAGAAATGTTTCCTTCCCTCCACTCTGCTGCTATGAACACACACAACTCCTCCATCAAGCTCACCAGCGCACAAATTTAATTTAATACATACACATCTGGACAGCCCAGAACCACAGTCACATTTTCACCTCAGGTCAAAATCTTTTAACCTAAGTGACAATGACAATCCCCAAGTGACACTGTTAAACAAAACCATCAATATTACAACAATYCAAATGTCATTAACAGCCTTCTAAACTTGGATGAAGATATTTTTGTTTGTGAAAACCTAGAGAAAAGTTTTTTTTTTTTTTAATTCACCTTACAAAATACATTAAAAAAAAAAGTTGGCCTCGAAGTACCATAACTTCACACTGAAAATAATTATTCCCCAATTTGTTAATTAAGTCAACATGCTGGTTATATTGGTTCTTGAACGAAAACTTTTGGTGGTATATTCAATGTTAGAGCACCTATTCATTACCAAGATTGAATTTAAGTTTCCTGAACATCTATTTTGATGACACCGACTTGCCTAGAAAAGGGCAGTAGCGTAGAATATAGTTAAAGAAAGTCTGAACACAGATGTTTCTCCCCAAAATTTCCACTACTTTCATTACAAATTACACTGCAACTCCCCAGAAATTAATTTATCTACTGGTTAAAAGCTTCTGTATTTATTATATGACACATCACTATAATCTAGCAACATTGTAAAGAAAAGTCCTAAGCATCTATATATAAACATATATATATATAAAAATCAACTCAGCTTTATATAAAACCATATCACACATGGCCATAAATCTCCCATTAATTTCTAAATTCTCACAAAGCACATCTTCCTACATCTGGTTCTACCTCCAACATTCAGCAATGTTTGCTTCATCCAGAAGTCATTATCCTACTCTCCTGCAGTTAAGCCATTCATTCCTCCCTTGTTCTAAAGTTATTCATAATTTTCTGTACATCACTTTAGTTAATAGGAAAATAGTAAAAAATTTAATACCCTCATCATCCCTCAATCTTATGTTATTCACAGGCAGAAATTTGAAAACAATACTTCAAGCATCAAAAACTTTCAAATATGTTTATGCAAATGTATTCAGAAAGATACAGAAGTTCAGAAAAATAAACTAAGTAAATCCCACAGGGATGATTTTTTTTTTTTTCTAGAGAAAAGAAACAAGACACTACGGATTTTTTTTCTAAGCTCTGTAACTATGCACAATATTCTTTACAAAAACACTGTATAACCACTGTAATTACACATTTCACATGCCTGAAGTTTTAACTTGGATGCTTGTAGGTAGGACCGCAACACTAAATTTAACATTTACTGTGTGACTTTCTTGGCAGTTCCTTTTGTTTCAAAAATATTTAGAAGATGTGACATTAACTTGTGTTACTGAGATTTCTGTATTTTTCATGTTCTCTCCCTAACACCTCTTTTTGGCCTTTACTCAGGGAAGAACTCAAGMCATACGCTAGAGCATTTTTCTCAATTCACATGGTCCAACACACACTCAAGTACTTCTCTGATAGTGTGTGCACAGGTATTTTTTTTAACAAAAGCCTGCCTTTGCCTTACATACTCTAAATCTTTATTTCTACTCATCCACCTAAAATCCTGTCTCCTGTATGGAACTACCATGCTTTCAGAATAGTGAGGTTGTCTCATGAGAAACACAAGCTCCCCTGCCTTCTCAGCTAATGAAAAGGAAACATGAGAACAACTCATCCACTATATAGAGATCTTCCAAATTTTTTATCTGAAATCTAATGTGCAGATTCCCAGCAAGAAGCAAGGTATACCTGTTAAAACCACAGTAAGATTTGTTTGAAATGACACAAGACTCATGGAATTCTTAAACAGAAAACTGAAAGTAACGCTTTTTAAAATTGAGACATAAGTATCACAATAAAAACAGTTTAGTTTGTCCTCAATACAAAAGTGACTATTTAAGAAGGAACTTCTGCTTAGCATAGCCCTAAATCTTTAACTAATGCAGGCTTTCTGATGAACTTCCAAACACGGGATACATCACTTTTGGGTTATGAACAATGTCAAAGGAAAACAAAAAAAAAAAAACAGTGAGTCCAAATATACCTAAAAATCCTTGTTTTATACTGTAATCTGATCCACAGACACTTTTACACAGTAAGAAACCCCACTGGTTTCTGCAAAATATAGCCTATGCTCTGCCTTTGAGAATAAAACTGAAAATCTGAGAACCTGCAGTTCCGTCAAGGTCAAGGGAAAACCAGACCCATTAAGGACTTAGTGTCTCAGAAACTTTGTTTTCCTTAAAAACAAAGCAAACAAAATCAGAAAGGAAACATGGGCTTTCACACTCATCACCAGGTGTAATCACAGTATTTTCTAATGAAAACTCTGGACACACTTTTTGCAGTTTAATAACAGCTATAGTCAAGAAAAGGCTACACAGACCAAGTTCTTTTTGGCGAAAAAGGACTAAATACTTCCAAAATAATATAAAAAAATTCAAATACAAAGAATTTCTCCAGAGAAGTGAGGAGTGAACGACTTGGTGTTTAGAATACTACATACCTTTCCCTATGCAAAGCCCATAATACAGCAATCACACAATGAACCGTTATTTGCAGGCATTTCTGTCATTAGTTGGTTTCTAAACAAGTTGTTTTAGGGGGGTTTTGAGGGATTTTTCCCCTCCAGAATACCACAAAAATGATTTTTTTTTCTCCTTGCTGCCTTTCCATTCTCCTTACAACTTTTGACACTGGGAGAATAATCTAAGTGCCTTTGAAYAGAAATGCTGATTGAAATTCCCTAAAATAATTTTCAGGGTAAGGTACAAAAATTTTAATCAGCCAGATTTTTGAACTCATCCTTTGCAAGCTGTAAACACAGACCTTTGCTTTCATGTTCAGCAGAAAAGATAAAACATTCATCTGACGTGACCGTGCTGTGCATGTGCTGTCTCATCACCCCTSATCCTCCAAGCACCTTTACAAACAAGGCTCCCTCCATTACCAAACACCATATTTCTCCCCTGGGAAAAGTAATTTGAAAGACAATGTTGCAGAGCCTAGATTTACAGAATGTAGGTGGTCTAAGACGGAAGGTCAAAGTTAAGCTGAAGAGCTAACATCTGACTTCTGCTAGAAGATACCAATTCAGCTGTTTTCAAATTTTGAACCTTCAGCTGGCTTTTAAATACAGCAGTACGYTCCATCCTGTCTGAAAAATTCACATAGAAAATAAATATGCTGTGATATGTACAGTCTTCTGAGTACTATTTTCCACTCCATGATTGTAAAATGAAGTATTATTCACTTCTCCTGTGGAAGATTTTCTTCCCGTTTGCATAAATAAATAGTGACCTACAGTCATTCAAAATACATGCAGGCAGTGTCTGCATGTGCTTCACGGGCTTTTGTCCTGGTGTACAAAACTCTAACTGTGTATTACTTTATGGATTCTTTCCACAGTTGTCAGAATCTGTGTTTTTAAGAACACCTTTTATATTCAGTCTTCTGTCACCATCCTATCGAGAAAAATAGGGGGTTTTTTTCATTCTTGGTTGCTTTTGTTGCTTTTTGTTGGTTTGGTTTTTTTAAGTGAAGTTGAAAAGCCGAAAAACACAGAATAAACAGMATTTAAATAACTCAAAACTGATGTTTAGTTTCAAGCACAGTGATTAAGACTTACTGAATTTACAGCTAATCATAGCTATATTGAGAGAAATTGGTTCAGTATGGTTAAACATAACATAGCTAAAGGTCTTGATTAATAAAAGAGGTCAGTGGTCTCTGCCTTTCTAGTCAATCTACTTATTTTGCTTTAGTCCAGCTTTTCTGGGAAGAGCAGCGTAATAAAGAATGGACTGGATCAGTGGGTACAGTTTCTTTCTTACAGGACCTCTGGAAAACAATTGGTGAATTATATATTTTWATGTCTTTATTGTCCGGGTGTGCCTCAAATGCTCTCAACAGCTAGCATGAATACCTTGCTCATGCTCACAAGAAATCCTAATTTTTTTTTTTTTTTTTCCTGTTCAAGACTTAGAACTTTACATGTCAGGTTTTTTTAATTAATTTGGAATTTCATTAACTTAGACTGCCACTCAGCTCTAAAATATCAAGAAGCAATTACAGCATTAAAAGAAAACTCCAACTATCAAATCTTTAAAAATACTGTAATTTATTGAATGAAGGCCATAAAAACACAAGACAACTTTAATTTTTTTTTTAAAAGCCAGCGTAAGTTTGATGGATAACAAGCTTTTAATTGCTTCAAGTCTGACACATCCTAAAAAAATTGTTTTCCATAAAGAACACCCTCCTTACCATTACAAGTTAAAATAATTTTCACTAAGATAAGTCCAACCAGTACAATGAAAATAACTGCATCTGTTCTAAATGATGTTGCAGAAAATAGAAATCCCATCTAAGTAAAAACACTGTTGTCCAAGGAATGGGCATAAATCACAAAACCCGTAAACTAAGCTATCCATGGGAAAAGAATCAGCAACAAGACATGCCTCTTGCTGCTTCAGTGCAAGCCGTGATAAGATTCAAAATAGTGAAGTAGGAATTACAAAGCTTTCCTTCTTCAGGTGAGCAGTATGTAAAGGAAGAAAACAGACCTGTTTTTCTAAGCCACAGGTTTATTTATAGTCCTTTAATTGTTCTGACAACTTTATCATAAGCAAAAACAAATTCTCAAAAGCAAAAACAAAACAAAGTTTATAGTAATGAAATGCAGAGAAATCACTAAAGAAGAAAAGTGACTGTTTACTTGTTCTATGAACGATCAGAAAACCTGGAAAACTGAAGTGAGATTATGATTTTAACTATACTTTAAATAATAAATATTTGGTGTTTAGATTTCATCTGATGTCCTGTCAGAGCTGGGATTGCTTAATATTTTACTGGCTTTCAACTCAAAGCTTTCTAGTCTATGGCTAGAAGCTGTTAACCAGCAAGAGCAAGGAAATTGCAGGAAACAAAGCAAGGGGAAAAAAAAAGGAAAAGCTAACAGGGTAGAAGGAAAACTATTTGAAAAAACAGTAAGACTSGACAGAATGGGAAACTCCCTTTTGGAAACAAGATCATCCCAAATTTCAGACATGTACCACTAGCTAAGAAATCATTTTCAGGTTCCTAATTAAGGTATTGAAGYGGCAAGGAGGAAAGATGTTTGGTCATCCTGCTCACAGACACTTCTGACTGCAAGGCAGTCCAAACGAGGCAGAAATATAGAACTGGGTAGGAAGTTAAAAAAAAAATTACACCCCAGAGAAGTGTAATACTTCCAGACAGATATGAATGAAAGCAACCATCTCTCAATCAGTATGTTATTCAACTCCTTACACTTTCCTTACTCTGTTACTTTCTTATTACAATTGCCTAGGCACTCAGCCATTTGGGGGACTTGTGTATGAAATTACACATTTACCACTAAATGAGAAGTTAAAAACAAAAGAAATTTAAAAAAAAAACTCAAAAAAACAGTCCTGCGAGTAACCAGATTTCAGAAATCAGACTTCACCTCTCTCCCCTGCTTATTTCCTTTATCCCCCACCCAGCGCACCTACACTTCACTGAGCCGCATGACTCCATCACCTCACATAGGGCGGACTGGATGATGTCAGAAGCCTTTTCCAGCCTAACTGACTCTGGGATTTCGCACAGCACTGGCCCAGCCCGTGCAGCCGAGCGGGCCCAGGAGCCCTCCTCCCCCAGGCTTCTGTCACATAGGTGACACAGAGGCAAAGGCCACGGAGCCGCCGCCAGGCCCTGGCTCGAAGCAACAGCGCCAGCAGCGCCGCCAGGCCGGGCCCGACCTCGCCCAGGACCATCACCCAGCAGGACACCGTGTGCTCCCGGGGGAAAGCGCAGGCGGCAGGAACCCCCTGCCCTGCCGGCGATGCCCCGTCCCCTGGCAGGGGGCTGGGGAGGAGGAAAAGCTGCTGCAGCCGGGAAGTCACCGGGGGAGACAGACGGAGCCCAGCGACGCCCCCTGCGCCCCAAGAGCCACCGCCGACAGCTACGTCCCCACGGGGCCGGGGCGGGGACGCGACGCTCGACCCCGCCCGGGGAGCGGAAGGCGGGGGAGGCCGGAGGGAGGGGGACGACCTCCGCCCCGGAGAGGCGGGAGGGGGGAGAAGGGAAGGAGCCGGAGCTGTCCCGCAGCGCCCGGCGGGGGCCGCACGGGGCGGGGGCCGGGGCCGGGGCTGGGGCCGGTCACTCACCGCCCGCCGCCACCGCGATCGCATCCGGCACCTGCGGCCGCCCCGCTCCGCCAGCCCCGCCGCGCCCGCCGCCAGCAGCCACCGCCAGCCGCTGCCCGAGCGATCGATGCAGCGCCGAGACACCGAGGCGGCCGCTCCCGGCACCGCCCCACGGCAGCCTCGCCCCCTCACAGAGGCCCCGCCCTTCCTCTTTCTTCCTTCATTTCTTTTTCCTTTCCTTCCTGTCTTTAACCTTCCCGATTTTGAGTTGTAGGTCCTGAAGGCGTCGGGAGAACCCGGGAGTTGGTTGCCTCATTGATAAGGAGCTCCTTGTTAGCTGCAGCAAGGGCTACAATGGCAGGACCCRAGGGAATGGCCTGGAGTTGTGTCAGGGGAGGTTTAAGTTGGGTGTCAGGAAAAGGTTCTTCACCAGRGRGTGGTTGGGCACTGGAACAGRCTCCCCAGGGCAGTGGTCACAGCMCCAAGCCTGASAGGGTTCAAGATGAATTTGGACAATGCTCTCAGGCACTTGKTGTGACTCTCAGGRTGTCCTGTGTAGRGCCAGGGGTTGRACATCAATGATCATGTTGGCACCTTCTAACTCAGCAGATCCTGTGAATCTGTGAACAACAGTAATAAATAATAAGAAAACCACCGCTGAGCACTGTCCCTATGGGCAGAAACTCATCCAGCGGTAGCGTGGGGTACCTCAGCCTGCGGTGCAAGGAAAGCTGCCCGGGGAGCTCATGGAGTGTCCCTCTCCACAGACATTCCAAACCCACCTGGATATGTTCCTGTGTCACCTGCTCCTGGATACGTTCCTGTGTCACCTGCTCAAGGTGACCCTGCCTTGGCAGGGGGKTGGACTGGATGATCTCCATAGATCCCCTGAAACCCCAACTGTTTTGTGATTCTGTGAGCAGAGGTGGGGAAGGAAGGGTGGAAAACAAGGCCCAGGCACAAATGCTCAAGTTCTGTCAGTCCTGAGTAATGTAAATCTGTCCTCCTTTTGTGATCAATCAGTAAAAATGTTTCTTGCTAAACCTGTTGTCTGCCTGCAGGGGCTTTTTCCTTATGGAAAGTATCAGGAGATCTCCTTTTTCACTTTTTACTGCTATTGTTTGATATTTGGTTGGAAAAGCCAAATACAGACAAAATGTTACTGGGAAGAAGAGGGAAAGCAGTGAGAGAAAAAAAACAGGAAATGAAGAATCCACTCCTCGGTTTTGCCAACCCAGCCTGAAGCAAGATATTAATGGAAAAACAAATTACCTTGCATAAAACCTTAGAGAAGCTAAGAACTATAAAAAGCATTATGGCCAAATCCCAAATTTTCCTCACCTTTTTTCATATGTTAAAGCCACTCAGGTTAAATTAGTGGAATATTTCATCACATGAATAAGCAATACTTTTCTGACTCACTGTTCTATTCTGTAAAACATTACACAGTATCTTTTTGGGAGAAAAAGAAAAACAAATGGTACCTATCTTTTCTCTAATTATTTCCAAAGTTGTAACTAGGAACTCTGCAGTTTTCTGCTGAGATTCAATGCAGAAAATTAGCTCCTTGGCTCCCCCAAGAAAAGCAAAGTTGATGTGAGATTAAAAAAAAGTGCAACTATTTGCCACCTATTTCAATATTATATTTTTCCTCCATGACAGCTTGTTTGAATTTTCTCATTGAAAGCTTGTCATGAGATGTGCCAAATAAAACCTCTCTTTGATTGGTTTGTTGGATGCAGAAGGCCCCACCTAGCACTCTGCATACCTGAGTCCCAGCCCAATGCCCTCTTGAGAGTGGATACCTGTTCCCAAAAAGCCCATTGATTTCTGTGGGAGTCCAAAAAGGGGATTGTCTACTCAGAACATTTTGTAATAAACAGCCATGAGTTTAGCTTTAGTTTAAGTGATGAATTTCAGTGCCAAACTGCAGTGCGGTTGCAGGCTTCATTGAATATTCACCTCTGTTGTAAATGAAAAGACCCTAAATGGGTGAATCATTAAGAAGAGGGAACCTGAACTTGAAAAGAATCAACCTGCCCAGTGTTAATCCCCCAAGAGAGGAAAAGCTGGCAGAACTTTTGTTTGTGAAAATGTCACTTAGCCTCTAGACATTTTAAGCTGYTGTTTCTAAAAGGCTGCTCAGGTTCTTTAACGCAGATCGTGGTCCTTGGGAATTTGTCAGAACAGCCCAGRCAGGCTAAGCTCTGCAACAACAGAAGCCTTATATCAGGCATATGTATTTTCTTCACAGGCATCCACACAGGCAAAGCCTCCTATTTCCACAAGCAGCATCCAGGAATCTTATGATTTGTAGAGGCCCTGGATAATATTGTTGATGAAGARCTTCCTGTGTGGTGCACTTTGTTGAATCTGCTGTGGGTGGTTTCCCCAGCTGATGTTTAGTGACCGTCACCTACCCCTTCAGCGACTCCAGAACAAAGCTGACAGTGACTGACTGCAGATGTGACGCTCTGGAGAAAAGAAACACCACCCCACATATCTCTTTAGAACAAAAGGGAGAAAACTAGTGTGGTTTAAAAAAAAAAAGTAAAACAATCTTTGTCCCACATATATATATATATATATATATTACAGTGTATATACCCTAATATATAGTATATATTTGCTGTCATATAGAATGCTGCTAATATAAATACATTACTCTATGGAACTACAGATGCTTTTAAAGACATTAATCTATGCAGTTAAAACTGAGGAAAAAAGTGACAATTTGTAATGTAATGATCTAGTAAATAATAAGTATTATACCTCATAGAGGTCACAAGAGTAATTGCTCATTCATGCCTTTTTCTAATCCATTTATGCAGACTTGACAGTGATCTGTAAACATTACATCTCTCTACAAAGTTGGGTAAACAGATTTGAAAGCCAGAGATATTATTATGATCATCGTGTCTAACCTGAATATTGAAAGCCATAGAATTTCCACCAGCCAAGGTCTTTCTGTAGTTGCTTTTCAAAAAGACATCTTCATTTTATTTTAGAGAATAAAATTTATTATTTATAATTATTTATTTTGAGGAAATGGCAAATCCATCATTGCACTTTTGAAGATTTCTCAGTGGTTACCCTAACAAGTACCACACTACCTTAACTTGTAAAAAATAACTGATAGAAATATAAATGTTGTTTGAAAAGGTAAATTCATCTTGCTGCAGCATCTGTCCATTGCAAGCCTGCTTCTTGTTAAAAGAAATATCTTCCTTTTGAAGATGTTTGTAAAATGCAGCAGATTTACTCCTTCACCTTCTCTTGACAAACTGTATGGATTAACTTTTATTCTGCAGTGTATAAATGCCTTTCCAGAACTGTTTTCTAAATGCCTTCAAGCTTACAGCTATTTCCTAAATTTTTTTGACATGTGGACATCCAAACCAGACCTCTTCCTACTTCTGTTTAAATTTGTGAGGTGAATATTATAACCAGGGAAATCTGAGCAACAGAAAAAAAGCTAAGAAGCATGGGATTGAAAATGATCTTAAGAAATCACCCTTTCTAGTCCTTTCCCTTGCTCCATGAGTGGATCAACTACTCTTTTGTTGTAACATAACTGTTTTTTCAATCTTGTTCTTAAAGGCTTCCCAGTATGGTGCTTTTGCCATCTCCTCAGGCAATCTTTCCCAGTGTTTCTCTACCCTTATCACTAGAGTCTTTTTTTCTAATGAATGCTCTGAATGTATCCCCTACCGCAATTTCAGTCTATTAGTGCACGGTCTGTCTTTGCTGGCCTGGAGAACAGACTCTTAGCTTCCTCCCTGTAGCAGTCTTTTCCATATTTAAAGGTCCTCTATCTTCTTTTCCTTGTTTTTCCAAACAGTCCCATTAATATCCTGATATTTAATGTTTTCTGGACTGGTAATCGAGATTGAAGTCCCCTGCACTCTTCTGCAGACCCCCAATGTCTTTCTGGAAACACAATTCCTCAAGTCAAGTATGACTCAGGTATAAAACTTGTGAAAATTCAAGCTGCACCATGGGGTAGCAGAGCAAAATAATTGTTTTGCCTATTTTGCAGGCTGTTTTCCTGTTTCAACCCCATTTGTATGGCATTTTCCTTTTTACAACAGCACAACAGTGGTGACTCGTGCTGTGATTCACCCTACATTTTTTCTAGGCTACTGTAATCCTGTTTACTTTCCCCCTTCCTGTATCTGGGGAACTGATGATTCTATGCCTATTGCACCTATTGAATACTTTCTTTTGYGTTTTTCTTTAAAAAAAATCCCCATCACAAGTTTGACAAATTCTCTCTGAATTCTAATTCCATCCTCTAACACTCTTTCATCTGCTTTCTTCTTTACATCCTCTTTAAATGTATCAAGTTTAGTCTCTACTCTGTTCTTTGGATATTTTATAAGGAGTATCAGATATGGGATAGACCCTTGAGACACCTTTTCAATACACCTCTCCCTTTGATAATTGCCCCATTTTGCTACCTCTTCCTCAGCCCTGCCTTTTCTGACACCAGGGATTTTCAATTAGGATCATATTGTCTTATTCACAAGAAACATTGTCAAGAGCTTTACTAAAATAAAGATATATGACTTTTTAGTACTTCTCTCCTTTGTACAACACCTATTACCTTTTTGTAATAGGATGTCCTATTGGCTTAATAGGGCTTGTTCTTGACTAATTTGTGTTTATCATTATTTGTCTGCTTGTAATGCATACAGATGGTTTGCTTCATAATTTCCACAAACTGAACCTACCTGATTTCACCAGATCCTTTTTCTATGTSTACATAATTTCAAGCCTGCTTGAAGAGGGGGCTGTTTCCATGACCATGTTGTATCTTCTGAACTGGAGATCAGTAATCTGCCAAAGCCACGGCAGTAGAAACAAGAGCAGAGCAAAGAACAAATCAATAATCCTTCACAATCTTTCTTCACCTCATTGGTTCCACTTCCCTTTGTTTTCTTGACCCATCAATGGAACATCACTGTAGATGTTGGTTTCTAACAATTGCCATAGATTTTATGACAAATTCGTACAGGTATTTCAATTTCAAAGTAGATTTCCTGCATTATATTTTGCTCCCCAGACCAGCTGCTTTCTGCTTCCTCCTAAATTGAAAATCACSTGGCTCTCTGTTGTCAAAACAACATCCAGGAACTGATCTCCTTAAATCTTATGGTTCTATTTCTTTTTGTAATACATAGGTACAGAAACAAATTCTTTGGCCTTGGCAGCATTTTGATCATTCTCTGGGAGCTGAAGCCAGAAACTTTCATTATGAAGTGAAATAYATTTATCTTCACTGAAAGGCGAGAGAAAAAGAAACAACTTACTGATCAGTGTTTTCTCCCAGATGATTTCTGGTATGCTTCAAGAGAARCAACATATAAATTAATGCACACAATATTTTGAGTTTTCTTCCAGAWCATGTACAGTCACTTTTTCCACATCAAACAAAAAATATAGTCTTTGCRCTTTCAACCATTTCCAACAGTACACAAAATTCTCTCACTCTTTTACTTTCTTGGCTAACACCACCCTAATTCTTCCCTTTCAAGACTTATCCAAGGAATCTGTGCACTACTGACCCAGAGGCATTGTTTCTCTAAACAGCACCAATGAAACAAATTACTAAATTACTTTGTGCAGCTAAAAATACTGAATGCTATATACCACAGCTCTGTCAAGGGTGTCACTACCAAGTTGCATCAGTTTAAATTGCATCTTGGGACCAACCTTTCTGTACTATGTGTATTTTAGAACAAAAAATGGGGGAAGTTGAAATCTAAACCAGCTTAAAATTTTGCCATGTTTCTTTCTCAAAGGAAAAAAAAATCCCACTTCTAAGACTATTTGGCATGTTTTGTCCCTCAGATTCCAGGTGAGGTTCTGTTTCTCTTTTCCACAAGAATAAACTGTGGCACAACTGCTTTAATTTCCATACTTTTGGTAATAAGCAGTGAAAAGCTATTCATCAGATATTTTTTCRGACTTCTGAAATCATGTTGAGTGAGGGCAGAGATCAGATCTCCTGTTCTGAATTGAACTGTACCCAGAGGACAGTTCATTGCTGCCTGAGCACCCCAATTCCCCTCCACTGGAAAGGAGAATATCTCTGCTCCAGTAACAGCCAACACTTCCTAATGTGTCCTAGTGAAAAATCAACTGGAGTAACAAATAACTATTATTTAATTATYAGTTGGGCTCATTTTCATGGAACCAAATAATTTCCCCCACTTGCCCCATTCAGTGTCTCTGCAAAACTGTAATTATTTTTAAGGAAATGGTACAGGAATTCTAGTGTTTAATAATACAAATAAAGATTCTGTCTATTACTAAATACCTTCTTGCTAGCTTTTTTTTTTCCCTTTCTGTATAATTTTCCTTATCTGTCCCTGTCTTCGTCTTTCCTCTTTTCTTTCTCCTCCCAACTGTCTGATCTCTAAGTCTCCTGGGGTGAACAAGAAAAGGAAAATTACAATATAGGGCTTGGACAARGGGGATGGAAATAGTAAAAAGCAGATAGATAAGCTATGCAATCTGGACCAAGTATAACTGGTCTTTGAAAACTTAACTTTTTAGATCGTTTGCATTCAAGTTAGTATTATAACTATGCTGTTAGCAAGAGGTTGTATTTTACATCAATTAGATATAATTCTGAGGTTCCTTTTAGAGACAAAAATTATTTTGATATCTCAGACCAGCAATTGACATTAAAATGTGAATCTTGACCTATGCCTTAAGTGTATGATCTAAGGTACCAGATCAGAAAGCTTCATCTGAAACTCATTAAATACATGATAATATTTGATTTTAATGAACTGCAGTTATAGTCTTTAATGTTTCTTAGTGACATTTATTCTTAGAGAAGTCTAACAGGCATTTGGCCTTGACTTCAGATCTACAGCAATTTTCACAGAAATTTCTGAGAAGAATGTTAGCCAATGTTTTAAAACACAGAGGCCTAAATTTAGACTGTTAAATCTGTATTTAGCCCTGCAATGTGCTGAGCTCTTGGGCTGCAATCCAAGAAAGCACTTACTAGTTCCCATTAACTTGAAAACAGTTTCAGGTCTATTATTCACTTTACCAAAAGTACTAAACTCAAATACTTAAAATTAAGCATGCACATTAAGTAGCCTGTTGGACTCAGCCTTATACAGTTCCCCAGTTCTGTTCAGCTCATAGCTGAGGCCCTGACTCACTTTGTTCTTTTAGACACATGTTTTAAAATATTGTTAATATCTGAATACATTTATAATTAATATTCTGTCCTGTTTCTACATTACTATAATAATAGCAACAACAACAACAAYAATAATWATAATAATGAAAGTGATAGTGTTTTGCATGTCCAAATCCTGCTTGTGGGAAATATTAAACCACTTCTGAAAGCCTGATAAAAGTTGCACAGCAGTGATTAAGAGTCGGTTTTCCATATCTGGAAGGGACAGGATGATGAATAGGAGACACTGTAGCAAAGGGCCTTAGGAAGAATTGTAACACTAAAGACAATGAAATATTGGTATATGTTGTTTAGGGAATCCATCGAACCTTGTTTAAGTGGCTGAAGCACCTTCAGGAACAATGCTATTCCTGGAGCTGCAGTCTTTCCTTATGAGTTTCAACATAAGCTTGTGTTTTGCTCTTGCTCTGTTCTTGCTAGCCTTCTATGCTGATGTCCTTACATTTGCCCACTTAGGACCTGTGCCATTTTTTTTTTGTGTAAGTATTTCTAGCCGCAGAAAAAAAGATGGCATGTGAAAACTAGCTAGAATAATTTCCATTCCACTTTTCCATTACCCAAAGCTATYAGCTGCAGTGAAAGGTAACAGCAGTCATGATCTGACAGAAATCCTGGTGTTTTCTTTAAAGGCATTTGCAGAAAAAAATAAGAATCAAAATTAGAGGAGTTATTAGACTGCCACTTGTGAATGTGACAGTTGCTAGTTATTGTTCAGTGTTGTAAGAGATACAACCTTTATGTGCAGTAAACCCACTTCTAAAAGTGCCCCATGTGCCCACCACAAGATCCTTCCTGTTCTCTGCTGTGTCTCAGTTGTGCCAAATSCCAAGCTGATGGTGTGCCTGTGTCCTCAACAAGGCAGAGAAACCCTCATGGTGGAGAGACAGGGMTGAGGGAGCACAGTCTTCTTCCATTTCAACCCATCTTTCCCAATTGATTACAGCTAATCAATTAATTGATAATAGGGCAAAATTACCAGCTGTAAATAAAAAAGTACTCCGTTACTCATTGTGTTACCYTTCATAGAATCATGGAATGATTAGGGTTGGAAGGGACCTTTAATATCATCTAGTTCCAACTCTCMTGCCAAGTCCAGGGACATCTTCCACTAGAYCAAGTTGCACAGAGCCCCATCCAATCTGTCCTTGAACACTTCCAGGTATGGGGCATCCACAGYTTCCCTGGGCAACCCATTCCAGTGCCTCACCACCCTCACAGAAAAAAAAAAAAWTCTAATATCTAATCTAAACCTTTTAATTTGAACCAGTTCCCTGTTGTCCTGTCACTACATGCTCTTATAAAGAGTGTTGCCACATATTTCCTGTAAGTTTTCTTCAGGTACTGGAAGGCTGCAATTAGGTCGCCCCAAAGCTCTCTTTTTTTTCCAGGCAGAACAATCCCAATTCTCTCAGCCCTTCACCTCAGGGAATTTGTAATATCCAGCTGAACCAGAACTCACTGTTAATTGCAATGAGGCACCATATGCGCATGTGAGATACACTTCGGTCGATTGCTGCACAACCCTTAGCTTGGGGCACTTTTTAACTGCCAAAATCAACCTTCTTACTGGGAAATGTATCATGAGGAAGTTTGGAAATGGGATTCAGAACACGCTGGATAGATCCAGTTAAAACCTGAATTTCCCCAATAGGGACATCTCAACTTTTCAAAGGAAATGGGAATATGGGGGAATACTCAGGTTGACATTTTGATTTGAGATTGCTTCTGTTAAAAACCAAATCCCTCCAAAAACACCACCACCAAAATAAACAACAAAACCCCAAAATAAAACCCCACAACAAAACCCCACAAGAAGCCAACCTAACAAAAAACCCCACCCTGCTTATTTCGTAACTTCACTAAAGTACAAGAAATCAGTGGTACTTGACTAAAAAGTCTCCAAATGTCAAAGTTATAGATAAAGCCCTAAAATGGCATCGTGAAAACTCAGAAATAGGAGAGACATTTTGTTTTTAYAAAATTTCTTTTCCTTCAACCTCCAGTTTTATCTCCATTCTGAAAAATATATAAATTCAAATGGTTGGGAAATCTTAAAGCTGTGAGCCTGTAGGTATAAACAGATTCCATCTTCAGTTCATTCTTCCTCTAAATAATTTCTGAGATACAGATCAGAACCTTAATTGCATATTTATTGTTAAACATTTCCTAATGCTGAATTCTGGGAACAAAATATAATTCCCGAAATACTTCAATTGTTGCACTTGGTGCATTAGGAAAAAATTGAACAGGATTGTGCCAACCTTTAATTTTTGCCCACACAATAAAAAATCACCATAAAACAAAATAATTAGGCCTGAAGAGAAAAGAATTATGTAGACTTGAAAATTTGTCAAGGGTTTGGTGAAYTTTTTAAAATCAAAACTTGAAATCTAACACAGGTACTCATGCCCAAGCATGTGCATCTCCAAGCATGGAGGTAGTGGGGACTTACTAATCCTGTCCGCTGTGGAATTACATTCCTGCAGAAATCCAGCGAGGCRAAGCACAACACTAGTGCCAATGGCACATCCAGACATAGCTGAAATTTTCCTTAAGAGTGCAGGGGGGCTGTTTCTCTTTTCCCTCCACACACATTATGTAGCTATTGAACTCTGCAAGACTTGCAAAGAACACATTTTATATTATCTTTTCATTTCCATGGCATCTGTACATTTAAAGTTTCATGCCTCATTGTGTCTGCATGTGATCATCTTGTACATGTATTTAAATTACTTCTCTTGCCTCTGATCTTGAGAGACAAAAGCAACATTGAATTCTTTTTCCATTATATATTTTTACAAAAGAACTACTGTAAAAATTAATCAAAGATATGCTGCTTTTTATTGTTATTTTTTTAATTTTGGGGGTTACTTTTCCTCATATTGCAGTGGTTTTGAAATTGAAACGTTGCACTGCTGAGAAAGTGCCATGAAAATATAACCCACTACATTCCAGGAAAATAAATAAGCAAGGCCACCCAAATTTTCAATTAGTGCTAGTGCAGTATGCAGGAAATGGCTGGAGAACCGTCAAAGGCAGCCTTAGGCTGGGTCGTGGATACGGAACAGTGACAGGAAGGTTTGAAGCAGGAATACAGGCTCAGTGTGAAGATGGCTCTTCTCCAAGGAAAACTGCATACTAATAGGTTAATACTGATTTCCTGAAACATACAGCCTGGGTATTACATGCTGGAATTTACATTCTGACAAAGGCAATTGCTGAGCCTCAAGACTTTGCTTTTTTGGTGATGAAATAACACTAGAAAGTTCAAACTGCATTATATATTTCATGTTTTAAGCTTATTAAACATTCAAAGTACAAACTGTGCACATATTTTTAAGCCACCTGAAATAGCAACAGCCTCACTATTTTGGGAAACTAGTATGAGAAACATTACATTTCAACAGGTCAAGCTTGTTTGGAGTAATCCCAGCAAAAGATACCAAACAAGGTGGAGTGATGCCACTTTTAGAATAAATCTGCCCTGAATCCAGAGTTACTGCCCAATCAAGCAGATACACAAAGTATGAGGAATCACTTTTCCTTTAGCACAGCCTTTGTGGACAAAGTGGTATTTGAAAGGTATCTGGAGACTGAGTTGGACAAAACACTTCAGAGAATAAAAATCTGAAAATCAGAAATGAAGACACTACCTGTCTTTCTGCAAGTCAGAGGAAGAGCTCCCATTGATGACAGAAAATAYTGTGCCAGACCTTCATCCTGAAAGTAAATGCCTAAAACAAGAACAAAATTAATAAAGCAAGGAAACTTAACAAGAAAGATCAGTCCAGCTAAAGAATCCAGCCAACCTTTCCCTACAAGTATTCTCCTATTTCACTCTATCCAGCTGATGTTGTGAGTGTCAGCTGAGGGTGGCACTGTAGCATCACAGGACACCCTCATCCCATCAGCCAGACCCTTGTACTACCTCCGCTGTCTTTACAGAGGGTGCCTTACAAAGGAGCACAAAAAACATGTGCAGCCATGAGTGGAAGTGGGGAAGAGATGATGAGTTTTTCACTGGCATCTGCAGGGCTGAGAGCTTTCTGAGTATCGATCTTAATACCAGCAGCTATGATATTTAATCATGTTTTTATCATARAACTATTAAAGGCACGATCCCGTGTCACGGCCAGCAGCCAGCGGTGCCCAGCCGTGCTGCCCTGACCCCGGGCACCCACTTAAAACACCGGCTGTGCCTCTAGTAGTTGATCATGTTTATTGATGAGGTACAACCATTTTCATATCTTCATTTCTGCATGTTTTTCACTATGGAGAGAACTGGAAGCCATCCTGCAAGTCTTTTTAACAGTTCTAATTGCACCAAAGTCACTGGGAAATCTGCCCAGATAGAGCCTAGCAAAACTGGACCACAAAAAGAGACCCTAATTATTTGCAGTAGGAGGCAGAAACAATCCCCTTTCAGTCCCTGCCTCTCCCTAGGAARTGTTCTGTGGGACTGAATTTGCTGAAAACTACTTGGGGTCCATTGAGTGATGCACTTTCCACTCCTTCTCAGGGAAGCTGTTTTAAATAAGCTGTGTAAAAATTTTAATCAGCACATAGTATTTTAAGTTCTGAGTACCATCCCTACCCTGAAACCTTTTTAGATTAAAGTCAGTAATTGTGTCACTTGCCTATGAAAGAGAAATTAACAGAGCAAGGGAGGAAGTGGAGGGAATTTCAGGAGTTTACATTTGTGTTCACACATAATGGTACATTTTTTGGTCATATGTGATAATTATTTAATCAAATGGAATTTGCCCTGTGGTGTTTCACATGACACTGCTGCCAATCAGCCCAAAGCAAACAAATCTTTCAGGTGGTGAAGGGAGCATTTACTTGTCTCTCTTCTAGAGAGCTGCATGCTGTGAGTGCCGAATGGCACATCTAATATTGCTGAAGTGATCCGTGGGCAGCTATGTGGAACAGACACCAATTCAGTGCAGCATTTATGCATTTTGGGGAGAACAGACAACTTTTACAGGAACTTTGATACCTGCGTAAGGCTGGATATATTTTCAATAAATGTCCTGGACAAGATGCTCTGCTGAACTGAGGACACAGATTTTATGAAAAGGTATTTCTTCCCTATAGGAGAAAGTGCCTCATTTTTTCTTCCACACGAACACTCGATCCATGATAAATGTTTATAAAGTTCCCCTTCACCAAGTTTCTTAACTGCTGAAGAATAAATATTTAAAGAATCACAAATGCTATAATCAAAACCACGTAAGATGCTACAAGAGTGCTCCCTTTTGTACGAAAAAACAAAGGAGCTCAAGCTTGCAGAAAACTTCATTTGGCTGGTTYGAAATCTGATACACTGTACGATACAGCATGTATTATCTTTATGCAGTATTTTTATAACAATACCTTAAATGCCATTGGCTTAATTCTTACCATATTACTATAACAAATCTATGGAAGCTCTGCAGAAGAGYGGTGGAGAGGAGGCTTGGGGGTCGCCTCTGCAGGGTATTGAGGTCTTCAGCATCTATTTGGRGAAGTCCTGGGGGTTAGACCCACGTTTGAGAATAAGGACATGCCTAAGTGCCTTCTCTAAGGATGGGAGAGCCCTTTGCTGACACTCAGGACAGAGACTTTCAATGCTGAACAAATTCATTGGGTGGAATAAGTAATTATTAATACAAATAAATGAAAAAAAAGAAAAAGCATTTCCTAAAGGAAATGGGTAAGTAACACCTGTGACACCTTCAGAAACAGGGGACCACCTGATAGAATCTASCTACCAATTTCAGAAATTTAATTATATGCATGAAGTTGAACAACAAGACTTTTAGCTAAGACATTTGGGTAAAAATTCTGGTTCCATGGAACAAAATGAGATCATTGCCATTTTTGATATGGGGACAGGATTTTTGCCCATCCTTTTGACTTGACACAGGCTGATTTGTAGTCTTCTTCTAACTCCAAATTTGACTTTAATATTAAGTTAAATGACAATTTCCTATGGCCAGTGACCAAGTTATCCAATAATACTTGTTTAAWACAATCAAAATAAAAAAGGTGAAAGTCATGTTATTTTAATGCAACCGATTTGTTTCTTGAATTGTGATCAAATGGGACAGAAGGATCAAGTTGGTCAGCCAAAAATTTACAGTCATTTGGAGGTATTTTGAACACAACCACACACCTTTGCCCAGGTAGAACTTTCTTAATTCTATGTCTTCATCCYTTCTTTCCTTGCCTGCAAGTATTGGGGGAAAAAATAGGGAACAAAAGCCTTTCTACTGAGGAAGGCAGGCAAGTCTAAAGGAAATATAACCACAACACCTCTGGACTCATGGAGATCAAAGCTAGTTTCCTGGTTTCCCATCCAGACCATCATA
>NW_026623441.1:907679-1005555 GCF_030028575.1 Malurus melanocephalus | reverse complement strand
CGTGGCTAGTAAAAGGTGAGGGGACTGTCCCAGAGACATTCCTGTGCTCCGGCAGTCACCTTATTGCCCACACGCTCCTGCCGATGTG
This sequence comes from Malurus melanocephalus, assembly GCF_030028575.1. Taxonomy (NCBI): domain Eukaryota; kingdom Metazoa; phylum Chordata; class Aves; order Passeriformes; family Maluridae; genus Malurus; species Malurus melanocephalus. The sequence goes on along the minus strand of NW_026623441.1, from coordinate 1,005,467 downwards.
CAACCAGCAACTGAGCACCCGTGGTGCAGAGCTGGGGCCACAGCCCTGTGCATACACCTGGACTGAAATCCCAGCCCACTGCCAGAGTGCTCGCAAACCAGCACTGACTTCGGCAGAAACACAGCGTGATCAGGAACACTTTTCACCTTCTGTGTTCTGTGGGTTTGTACTTAACTGTGTTAATGCAGRACATTTCTATACAAGCTCACTTATCACCAGCAAGAGGCACACACATGTATTTGAGCCTGGGGAGAAAGGGAAACCTGTTGTTGAGGCCAGTGTCATATTATTTTTGTTTCCCTTTCAGCCTCTCGGCATAAATGCAACATTGAGAAAATGAAAAATTAGGAGTGGGATCTGACCCTTTGTTTATGTTATCCTTAATTTTCACAGTAGCCATCAAGAAGGATATAATTTGACCATATTTTTCCACACTAAATAACTATGGATTAATTTCACATCCAACGGAGCAGTTGAAGAACTAGTAGAAGAAATAGGTGAAGAACTGGCAGACACATGCAGGCTTTGTCTGTGAAACCATTAATGAAAGCACAGACCCTTAGCTGAATTACCTACTTTGCTGCTTTCTGATGTATCACTATGCATTTCTCCTCTCTCAAGATAAATCACCATAGTAAAAGACATTTATAAAAAAACTAGCTCATAAATAAGTGTAGTAAAAGCCAGAGAAGGAATTAGGCATACAGCCTTCTGCAAATGRTAACAAGTTCTTATGCACAAAAGTATTGTTTATTTGATTTATGTTCTGTTCAAGTTTTCTGGTTTTCAAAAACCACCAGAGGGAGCCCCAAACTTCTCATAAATGCAAGTAAAKGCATGTTGGAGTTGGAAATGCAAAAAACTGAGTAGAAATTAGTTGGTCTTTAGGTTTCAAACAAATACACTAATTGCTTATTCATTTAGATCCACATAGATGCRGAAGTTCTTGGACATTGATGGCTGAATCACATAGAACTACATTAGAAGAGTATTTTAAATTTGGTCCTGACAATTATGAATGTAACTCAAAATAGTCTGTACGTACCAAAAGATACACATTAGAGGTGGGGATGAAATTTATGTAGCTAGCCATATACCATACAACACATAATCATTTAGGAATATGCTTCTAAGCTTCACTGCTTCATCTGTTTAAYGCTGTTGCTATCAGGTGCATAAGCCCTAAGTGCAGTTTGTGAGATGGCCTCAGGGGCTGCTTCCCATGACTGCCAGTGTTTACTCCCTTGTAAGTGCTGATGGCTAAGGTAATCACTGGGGAAAATCTGATTCATTGGATAAAAGGGTGAGGAGCATAGTCATGAAGCACTGATTGCACAACTATCACAGATCAGCACTCCAAAATTGGGACTGGCATACTGTAGAACTTGTTCTGATTTGGCTCTCCATCAGTTGTTCACCGGTTGATCYAGCTAAGTGTTACCTTGATAGAAAATAAAATAAATAAGGAACTGTGTGAGTGGTCCAAATGGACTTACCAGAGAAAGMTAAAAATGCCAAGTCATACTTTCTTGCTACAAAATTACCTTATATCAAGGTTCTTCCAGAAAGTGCAGTAGTGTCTGACTAAAGCAAAAGTGGATCCTAGGAAAAGCCCAAGAAGTTTGGCATGATGGTACAGAAAATTATTTGTAATTTCTTTCCCCTTTCCAGGTCAGTATTTTCAGGATTCATGTCCTAGTTTTATAGATACAAGAAAAAAATTAGAAGTTAAATTTGCAGAAAAGTCTAAGAGGAAGATGGACAAAAGATAAGATCTGATAGCAGGACCTGACAATGAAAATACTGTTTCTTTGAGCAAATAAGTAAAATTAATGAAGGTTAGGTGAGTTCCATTTGCTGTAGCCAAGAATCTGTTGTTAGCATTTAGTAGCTCTGAGGAGAGGCTCTACAACACATTCCTTTTCATTTTGGGCATAGAAGAAAAAACATCTTTGAATAGCCTGGTCTTGTAGCATGTAGCCCATGGCAGCGGTGTTCAGATTACATGATCTTTAAGGTCCTTTCCAAACCATGCTGTGATTCTGTGATACTGTAAACACCTTTCCCTTGATGAATGGTCACAGGCTTAAATTGCAACGTTTTTCAAACCAAACTTCTACCCTGGTTCTGGAGATGCACACGAATGTAATTGCCTACAGCTTTTACAGATGTAACCGTAAGGCATTATTTTCATCTTTTGCAGCAAATCTTACCTCCTGTTTCACTCCTGTGACCCCAGCATAGGAGTGAAATAGCTCTTTTCCAGTTCTAACTCTGTGGAAGGAGTTGCTTGAAACAATTCCTGCGGTCCTTAACTAATATGCAGTTCTGTTCAAATGCATATTACAAATAGACTGGCCAATTCCACAAAGCAAAAGCCAGTAAAACTTGGATTGGTATTATTCCTGCAGTGCACATCTCGACTGCAGCAGGGAGTTCTGTAACACTACTGATCTCAGCAAAAAAAGGTCTAATTCAACAGTAAAAAGAGCACTCTGTCTGATCTACCTTGCTTGGTCCATAGGATAACTAATTAAAGATTCTTAAATAAGAAAATAAATAGAAGGAACAAAAGGTAACATCATGTTATCTCTGGTTCACTTCCTTTTAGGAGACACAGCACAGAATTGCAGCCAGTTTATTATTTGAGTACTCCACACATGAGGGATCAAGTAGAGATCAGTTAATTAAAAAAAAGAGGATATTATTAGAACTTCATCATTAAAGGGGGAAATTGTTTGAAAGCCAGGAAATTCCTCGTTTAGTGTTCACAAAGTCCTGACTGCTAGAGCTTCCTCATTAGGAGAGAAAACTCACTCTACCAGAGGGCACACAGATTACAAGGTGCAGGAGAGGATGAAGGAAAAGTGCTTATGGCTCCATCAAATAAAAAAGGGCATCCCATCAGTGGAYACTGAGTCCACCCTAACAAAGTTCTGCAAGGGACCAGTGCAAAACCCCCAAACACGACTCTCRTGTCGCATCTCTGATAAAACCCCATAAAACCAAATCTACATCTGCTCTTACTGCTTTAATGACACAAAAGATAGCTATTTACAAACTGTAAAAACAGGGCAAATTGCAGACACCCTTCCTTCCCTCGGACCATCCACAGAAGGGCTGCATCCAGGGCTGGAGTGCCTCCGTAGGTGGCGGTGTGCCCGTACGGATGGGAAAGGGACGATGGGCATGCCAGGGGCTGTAGGGTGAGAATGCCAGGGGCTGAAGGGTGGCCATGCCAGGAGCGTAGGATGGGCATGTCAGGGGCTATAGGGTGGCCATGCCAGGGGCTGTAGGATGGGCATGTCAGGGGCTGTAGGGTGAGCATGCCAGGGGCTACAGACAGTGTCTGGCACCCCGTGGGGCCTGACAGGGCTCTGCTGTGTGGGACAGCAGCTGGAGTCACCTCTGAGGCACCGGTGTAGTTCAGCCAGGCACTTTGGTAGGCCTGGGAGCCGGCTGTGGTGGGATGCATTAAAAATCCCATGCCCAGGAGGCAAATGTAGGACTGTAGCTGTTGCTGAAACTCAACTTCCCCAGCCTTAGGCTCCTTCCTCACCCCCATTCCCACGACTCAGCACAGTTGGGGATCGCTTCTGCTGCCCCGGCYGGCTGTCACTCCCTGCCCATCTCTCTTTGAGCCYATGAGTCACTTCCTCTCCTCAGATCCCACCTTTCAAAACTTCCTTTTTCMTTTTTGGGGATATGTGTCTGAAAGCCTTTTCTGAAAGTGAGTATTTGGTTTTGCATGGACAAAAGCACCTCTGGGAAGCAGCAGGTTCTCCTGTCTGGTGACACATRGCTGAGAGCTTACAGTGACATTTGTGTGGTCCCCATGGTGCCGGAATGCGCAGCTCCACACCGACCTCCWSCAGYCCTGTGCTCTGACACCCTGCAGCTKCAGGGGGCTGGAATGGGGCTTCTTGCCCCATACCCTGCCTGCAGGTGTGGATAGACAGAGGCAGGAGGAGAGAAAGGAACARCCCAGTTCACCCCAGTTTCCCTTGCTGGTCCCAGCTGCTGCCTCTTGCTCAGAGAGCAGCTGCCCTCGGGTTCACTCGCAGCTGGAGAGAAAGCAAGAAAGTCAAACCAAAAAAAACTTTGACCTTAAAAATGGAGTTCCTTTCTTTTATCCTTTTTTTTTTTTTTTTTTTTTTTTATGCTGTTGGGAATTCAGACTTATTTTTTTTCTCTACAGACATGAAGAGAAACAGTGGAGAAACAGTTCTTGGACAGCAACAGTGAACCCTCCTGAAATCAGTGGCAGTGTCAGGAGCTCCTCTACCAAGCCAGTAGTGCCACACACCAGGAAGCTCACAGTTCTCTGTGGTATTCCCTCGTGTGAGATACAGAGTTCATGTATTCCTGCCCCTCACAGGCAATGAGTASTGGGAAAGTCAAAGTGAGAGGAGAGTGTGGATGTGAGTGGAGGTGTGTGTGTGGGAACCTGTCAGGGTTTGCCCGGTGGTTCAGGCACATCTTGTTCCCTAGGAGATTTCTGTGCCATCAGCAAGATAATCACATTAGATAACAACTGAACCTGCACGTGCAGAGGCCAGATCTGCTTGCACTCAGCAATTCAGAAAGAAGTTGCTCTTTTGCTATCCTATTTGTCACTGTATTTTCAGGATTATGCTGTTGGATGAGGGCGCTTTGACTTCTTTAGTCTTCAAACTGTTTGAAAGGATGTTTTTTGCTTCAGGACCTCTGAGACCATATATTGTGCCTACCTGTAAGGTTGTTATTGCTTCTTTACCATATGGCATTATTAGGACAGGAAGCATAAAATTATTTGGGCCGAATTCTCAGCTGCTGTAGAGCCAYATCAGGAATAGGGGACTATGCAGGTTGAGAATTTAAGCTAATTTATAACAAGTATTTGCTGTGGAAGAGATCCTATGTTTGAGTTGTTTTACAGCAGGGACTTGCAGTTTTCATGCTGATTTCATCCCAGGCTAATTAAGTCACTGGGCAGACAAGCTCAGCATTTAAATGAAGCATGCAAATGGCTGTGGTGTTGAAAGACAGTATCTTCCATTCTCAAACATTATGATGCTTTTCATGGCCAAATACACCCACACAACCGAGAAGGAGCGTGAAGAAGATAAACTGTGTAAATTCCCATGTGTTGCCATGCTGATGTTACAGAGCTGCATCACTGCTGCTCAGTGGGTTCTGACCCCGGCCCCTCTTTGCTGCCCCAACCTGACACTGTGACTGAAGACTCGATGGGCCTTCCTAGGCAGGAGTAACGCAGGAGTAACTAGTGCTTGCTACTACCACTGGGTGGTTGACACTAATACAGATAGGAGAAAAAAATTCCAGGGGAAGAAGTGCCAGTTTCACATAGAAAGATTAATAAATGACCATAAAGTCAAAATAAGAACATGCCSCCTCCACCAACACTTCTGAAATGTTTTTGTACTCACAACAAAAACAAAACCCACAAAACTCATTTTAGTCCTAAGTTTAATAAACATTTCTTTTTCAGATGCAATTTTTTTTCCAACACTGTGTTGCTGTAAATTACTTATCAAGAAGCAACAAAGGAATGGATTTCTCTTTTCCGATCAAGGGAGCAGCTTTGGTAGTGCCTGTATTCATTCATCTTTCCATTCCAAACATCATCCATCATRCCTTACATCCCTTACACCAGAGTGCAGAAAACATACCACAAATTCTACTTGGAACAGCAACGCATCTTGAACAAAGCTGACTAAACTAAAAATTATATTTTCAGCAACTGTATGTTAGAAAGAAAATCAGTGAAAGAAAAACAATGAGCTCTACTGAACAAACATCCCCCAGTTAAAAAAAATATGTTTTGATTAATGAAGGAAAAAGCCATGACATTTTTAGGTGGCTTAAAAGTAATTTCAAGGATCATATGAAAAAGAAAGTTGTCATTCTATTAAAATATAGTTATCCCAAGAGATAACTGGAATATACTGGGAAACAAAGACACAGTCTGGCTTTTCCCATTTCTTAAAGCATTTCATTAAATTTTCCTTTCTTCATCTCATGTCTCCAGTTGATGGAGTTTACCTTCAGGATCATCAACTTTCTTGGTTGTGAAGCAGCTCTAATCCACTTACTTGATCCTCCTGCAATTAATTAATGCCATGCTAATCCCATGCTGGACAGACATAATGTGGAAAACTAAATGGATCACATTATCTACAAGAAAAGTATTCGGAATCTAGATCTGAATCCAAGATGCTTTTACCTCCACAGAAAGGTCAGGATAAAACACTCAATAAGATTCATGATATCTACAAAAACAGCAAGGTAAGCTCTAAGGAGAAGCAATATCTTTCAGCGGATCAGCTGATCCAGCTGTAAAAAGCAGACAACATTTCAGATATAGAGACCCCTGCAACTATGAACAATATCTGAATTTTAGTTTAGATTTGCCCTGCAGTGAAAATAAGTGTTTTAACATTGGACATTTATACAGATAAACCTTACTAAGATAATTTTTTAATACTCTTTATGAAAAAAAAACATTTTCACAGTGGAATTAGAAATAAATTTTCAGCTTTTACTTTTGCTAGAAAAAAACCCCAGATATTTCCATAGGAACTTGTATGCTAGCACTAATAATGCAGATGCCTTTGTCAAAATTATTTATATTTGTAGTATTGGAGGTCTCTGTCTAGTCTTACAAATTTTTAAACTGAGTACATAGGTTCCAGAGAGTCGATGGTCATTTTCCAACAACTTAATTTCTGTTCTTGTAGGCAGYATGAATCACATTCTTTCATGAGAAAGTGTAGGTCGATGGAATTACTATGGAAAATGCAACTTCCTCTTGAGTCAACTTGCCAAGTGAATGTCTTCACTTACAGTATTTTGGATGCTACTCTAAGGGCATCCTTGCAAAGCAGTATTTCTTTGGGAGARGCAACCTGCTGCAATTCTTTCTTGTATGTGCCTGAGCTTGTTTATCTTCTTCCCGTCCACTATGCAGGCAACAAGATGGCACAARTGCTCCCATGGGAATATGACGCTTATGTATGTCATCCTCCCGGAATTTTGCCCTGAATTTCCGCTACTCCTGTGCATTATCAGTGGRATTCTTGAACATTTAGCCATCCTAGTTGTCTAAAGCTGTGCAAACCCATGGCAAGTTCCTCCGCTGTCTATATTGGTTACCATTGCTGTATTCTATCCTGTTCTACTTCTCTTTCAGATATAGAAAGAGGAGTGAAGAGTGAAATCATGGAGGCAAACACAAAAATAAAAGAAAAAGCTGTCCTAAAACCACTGAGCAGCTCAATACAATGGTGTTTTGTTCTCAGACAGCCTTGCCAGCACACATGAAGTGAGATGTACTCACATTGAAAAGAAACAGACCCCTTCTGAGTGGGCAGGGCCCCAAGGCTTCTGCTCGTGAGGCTGCTGGTGCTCRTGGCTTGGGCTCTGGGAGAAAATTGCTGGGACCTTCTTGTCTTACCTCCCTCCTGGGCAAGCRCAGCTTCTTTCTCTCTGGGTGGTCTTCCCAGCAATGGAGGTCTTGTCCTTCTGCTCTGSTGTGACCCAGGAGTGAACTGAGCTCATTAAATATACTTGACTTTCCTTTGGAAAAAAAAAAAAGGTGGAAATAGATCGATCCAAGTTATGATGATGATGATGCATTTATATTAAGAAAATAAAGACAGTGCACTTGTTTGTAGAAATCAACTGCATTTCCCCTCTGTTATACTTGTTTCTTGAGAGGCTGTGGTTGTCAGATCAAGCATTTCAAGACACGTCATTTCCAGAAGAGAGGAGTTAGACACACTCTTGATCGTGTGCTTCTGTTTATTCTGCGTAAGGGATCTAGGACACCTGTGTTAGTTTTAAAGCTACTACATGTACAGCACTTGACTGCTATATTTTGGCAAGTCCCAGCTGTTATTTCACATGTGTGAACTAAGAAAATACCCAAGGTAAACACAGACTTAGAAGAAGTACCAAAAACATTTACAATAAAGTGCAAGTATAGCYCAGTATGTTAACCTGCTAATATATACAGTGTGCTGGCCCCGATCTATTTCCCTTTAGAGAGGCAAAGGAAAAGGGATGTAACAAAGCACCACAACTGGTTACCAGTTATTTCTCCTAAAGTCGCAACACCAATATGAATTGATTTTCTCTCATTTTTCTTTCCTTACAGTTGTTACAAGCCAAGCCTACCCAAATGTGGGCAGTGCAGAATAGAATTTATTTTTTCTGTTCATTTTGTGCATCAGACAGCATTTAATTTAAAAAACAGTTTAAACCCAGATTACTTACATGTGTGCACATGCTCACACTCCCCCCCTGCATACACAATGTTAAAAGGACATTACTGATGATCATTTATTTTTTTGTGCTCTTGCTGCATTTCATAATATCCCTTCTCTCTTGAAATACTGCCAGAGAAGATTGTCTTAAATAGACTTCAATGGTGTCAACAGAACCTCAGGAAATGAGGACTGAGGTGAACCTAAGGTCCACTGTGTGCCATGAGGACTCTGATTATACATTCTGCTTTGTACAGGAGGCAAAGATCTGCACCCCCGATGTCTTACCTCCAAAATCCAATATTCTGTCCACTTTCTGTCTCCTCTAGTTAAAGCCAATTATTTTGACTTGCTTGGTTTCTTGTCCAGAAGTGATGTTCTTTTACCTCCTCTTGCTCACACTCAGTTTTGAGTTATGTCTCAGAAACTCTTAGATTTCATTAGAAGTTAGTTTTAGTCGACAAACAGGGCTACTTTATCTCCATGATATCCTGTGTGTGGGTCACATCCTTTTAAGWACAACCATCAGCTCTGTAAATACTGTCCTTAGAGGTAAGCTTTCCAGCTGCCTCCTGACATGTCCTGACGTAACCACCCTGTGGTCTGTGAGCCAAATCTTCCATGGGGCAAACAAATAAAAAAATGAGCTATTGATTCCAATTAAATGAGTCAAACAAGGAATTTCCAGGCAGCAACCTGAAACTAGAGTAATGTCTCCTGAGGTATTTCAGACAGGAACCTAGCATGTATGAGAAGCCGTAGCAAAAAAGGTTACCACTTCATTAGTGACAAGACTAAAATTTTTAATGAGATTGAAGCGCTTTGTGTATCCAGGGTCAGCTCAAAATCCAAAAGAACATTTCTCAGTGTTTCAGCTCTTACTTGCTAAATTAATTATTGATGCAAATGAGACCTGTCCTGAAGTTACGTAAACTTGCTGTGTAATAACCACATGCCATTCTGTGATTAACTAATTTCTTGCTCCAAARCTTTCAGGAGTAAAAGACAAGCATTGTATTTGTCCCGTGTTTGACATGACAACTTTCAATTGAAATATCATGTCCCTCTAATTGTAGGCACTTCAAACTCAGTAATGTTTTGCTTATATCAGTCACTGATCATTCACTACTTCTATTCATCATAATCCAGGATTGCTCTAGCTCACTCTGCAGTAATTCTAGCTGGCTTTCATCATTCCCGTGGAAAACATACATGAACAATTAAATCTCTCAGCAGAAGGATCAACCTCATCTGGAGATTTACGAAAGCATTGCAGAAAAATGATCGTGTATATATTTATGTGAGCAATAGCAATGAATAATTATGTAAATATCCGATAACAATATRGGTCATCTTGTCAGTGGTGAAATACTAATTTGATTTGACTCCTGAGAATTTGTTGGCTATCCTGAAAAGAAGAAGGGGTGAGGAAAAGACAAGGAAAAGGTGCTCTCTATGGTTATGTATGGAAGTTCATGGAAAGACCCTGATGCAGCGCAATCGACAAAAACCTATGAAATAGTAAAATATAATATTTAGAAACAACAAAGTATATCCAATTATTTTAAGGCAAGGAGAGCAGGTGCCCAAGGCAGAGAAAAATTTACCTCACTTGTTTCTTACCCTTGCAGGTTTGCACACGCTGACCTCTGATCAACAATCTGCACTGTCCATTCTGTTCCACCTSCTCTGATGCCTTGTTTGAAGGCTCRTGGAAAATCAGTGTGAGAGCAGTCAGTGTGAAGAATGGTCTTYTTGCCTCCTGCGGTAACCATGAGACCACCCTCATATGTCAGAGCCTGAAGACATCACAATATCAGGTAAAAGAGACTTTTATAGCTTTCCATATATTTTAGTGAGCACAGCTTTGCAATGCTAGAGAACAAGCAGCAAGGATAAGAGTTTTAGGGCTGATAGCTCTTCWGCAAATATTTGCATCAGGTTGATACTGGCTTATTGTTGTCTTTACAAACTGGCAATATGATGATTTRTATGTCCTTCCAAGCCTTGAAAGAAAGAAATGAGGCTTAGCACCAGCTTCCTAAAGGCTATTGTTGTGTTCCCATAAAGAAGGAACATAACTGGTGAATAGCTGTCCATGCGTGGATAAAGTYAGTCATTAAAAATTCAGTAATAGAGAATTGTAAGTGGTGCTCATTTTGTGTATGTAGATACAAYATGTAGTAAAAGGAATGAGAGAAAGGAGGAGATTAGCAAAGCTAATTGGCTTGGTTGTAAAAAACCCCACTCTACAATACAAAACATGCACAATAAAATAGCAAATAGATTTGATGAAGTTAGTGCACAGGCCTCTGTCCTATAGACTGCTGTACTGAACCAATTCTCCTGATGTAGATTTCCTTCATGATGGAAACTTTTATAACTCACCAGCAGAAGACATTTCGATGTAAAAAGATGATACTTAAAATCACAGAATGGCTTAAACTTGGGTGGCAGGGCTAATGTTAGGTCAGATTTAATGTTCATGCCTGAAGTTCCTAAACCAAGGAACACTATCTTTAGTGAATTCTATCTTTACATAATCTGTCAGAACTTCAACTACAGCAAATATAAAACAACTGAAGATGGATGAAGAGCTCAGCCCTCTTTGGAGTCCCAGTGGTCCTTCCATTGACTTCTAGGATTGTGTGTCAKTTGCTCATTCTAACACTACAATATTCATACAATTAATGATATATCGTCCATGCCTTGATCTTTCAGGTTTGCAGACATAAAGACTGAGAAAGAGGAATTGACTTCGATTTTCTGCTTTGCAAGACATGACAGAAAGATTCTTCCAAGMACAAACAGGTACTAAGAGAAAGCTGTTTTGGARATACAAAGCCTTATAAGGACCTTTTCAAGGASGGAGATCTAAGCAGAACTATCAGTRTTATGAGAGATTAGTAATGAGCAGAGCAGAGCAGGGATTATGATGAGGAAAAGAAAGTGCAAAGTCTTAAAAGAAACAATCTATCTTTATTGCCTCTTAAATCAATTAGGGATCAGACCACCAGCATTTCTACWTCCTGCTTTTGCTCAGGGTACTCATAGATTATAAAAATGTTGATGTTTCCCTTACACTTGATAAGATTTTTTTTTAAAAAGGACATTATTTTTTAGATGCATTGTTTTGTATAAGTAGTGCTGTAGCTATGATGGTCTAAGGGTATAACCAAGGCCAGATGTGCAGAGTGAGGTATTGCCTTTTATTAGACTAACCAAAATAGCTGAAAAAATAGACAAGATTTAGAACATGCMATCACTCTTCAGGTAAAAGGAATAAAACATTCTCCATTGCATCAAGCTAAACTTTGAAAAGAGAKGAACTACAAGGTGACAGTCTTGTTCAGGCTTACTGGGAGAAAGAAGCATGGAACCTGTCTGTCATTGGCACTGTTCAAGAGGAGTACCCCTTTATGATTCCTGGTTCTKAAGGAGTTTGGGGATTGCTGTCCCCAGACACAGTGATATGGGACAGGACTGCTTTTCCCCTTTTCTGAATCTCATGCCTGACAGGCTGCTTCTGACAGTGCTTTTATACCAGCAGTGGGAAGTTAGGGGCAGACAGAGGCATCTTGCTGGWTGATGCACACTTTCAGCATGGATTTAAGTGTTTGAAGGAAGGAGATCTGGAAGAACAGAATCACTGTCTTTACACAGCCTGCAGATGGCATTGCTCAAGCAAGCATGTTTTAAATCTTCATGAGAAGAAAAASATATCTGAATAAAAAATATCCAAACAAAAAAAGCTCCTAACAGTTGGCGTCTTCTACATTCTGGTATATTTTGCCTTGCCACTTAGTAACTGTATATAAAACAAAGCTTCATGTCCTGAGACCTAACTTTGTATCCTCACTCTGTAAAAGTCAATAAATAAATAGGAATSCTAATAAAACGTTGTTAGAATTTGGATGAGGAAGCAGGGATTTAATAAACAGTACTTACGTACGGTCTTAAAAATAGATGCTCACTGTTTGGAGACTWTTCTGTTCCCATTCTAGTGCAATTAACAGAGMTGTGATCACAAATATTTCACAAGGGCATTAATCCAGCCAGGCAATAGGAACAGTGCTCTCTGTGGGCCACCAACAATGACTGAAAAAGAAGTTAATGGTAAATGCTATGCATTAGAAGCCAATGCACAAATATTGCAGAATTCTGCAAAATTACAAGCCAACTGTGATCAGCCTGGAAATGTGTGGACAAAAAAGGGCTTAAAACTACAGAGAAATCATTAATTTCAGTATTTTCTCATGTATTTGTATAGCACTAATTTTCTGGAATGCCTACCATCAGAAAATATGGCATTTTACAGATGATGAATATATTGATTATGTCGTTAGCCTTTAACATTTTTTGGCATTTGCATTTCAATAGACTGGCACGTGGGCAAACAATGGCAGAGTATCCAGCTTCAAGATGGGAGATGAGAACAGAAACTCCCCTCTGGTTCTGGGATCCATCCCATGAGGAGCAACTGAAATGACAATATACGCCAGTGATTTTCCATATAATGAATGAGAAAGAGCAAGCAGGGCTTGGAAGGGTTCCTTTGGGAACTGGCAGTCTGTCAGATTAGTTTAATATCCTGGAAAACATCTTAATTCTCCTTTGGCTCATTGGGTAGCTCCTCAGCAATGATTAGGCTGGTTAAAAAGCTCTTGAGAACTTTTTAAAATTTACATTGTATCACCTCCATAAAAAATGGACATCTTCATTTGCTCCAGAGAGTTGAAAATGCTCAGAAACAACAAGCAAGGTTGTTTTTTTCTTAATGATTACACTTAGGCAATTAATTTTTTTTTTCTTCTTTAACCCTTTCTAGATAGTGTGTGCATGCATATATCTATGAATCTAATAACTTATAAAACTACAAATGTGATTATAGTACAGTAAACGTTATAATGTTTAATAATGGTATGAAGTGTTAAATTATACCCAGCACTGAACGTTTCTTTAAGAGAAAGAAAAAGGGCAAACAGCCAGCATGCCAGGCCTGTTGCTGTTGGTGATACCTCAAGAAGTTTTATTCTTTCTGAGGCTGAGGCCCTTTGCAGAAGCCAGCAGGAGACTCTCACTGTTACTGCCAGGGCACCCCGTAAYCACTGCAAGAGCTCATCTGCCGCGTTCACCTCTCTGCACAGGACCCTCAGCCTCAGGGGAAACCAGGCAGCCCTGAAAGGGAATGTGGAGCAGCACAGTGAGTGATCCAGACAAGCTTCAGTCCTCACTGGCTGCTGCCTTTCCTATGGAATCCTTTTCCCTGGCTCATTTCTGTTAACCTTCAGTGATGCTTTTTAATGCCAATATATATATATTTCTACAGAATAAATTACAAGTCTTTGGCATCTTGATCATAAGAATCAGACTTAAACTACACCCATTCASATACCAGAAATAATGTGGGCATTTGGTTACCTGCAATGCAAGTTTTGTCCTCAATTTGATTTTCAAGAAACCCTTGCAATGAAAATACATGTGCAAGCCAGGTCATGGCATTGTTCCAGGGGAAATGGAGAATCTGAAAACAAAAGTACCCTTTGCAAGGTAGAAATTATTCCATTGATATATAGATTATCTTAGTGCTGGTTTCTCTCTCTCTGAGCTGTTTGCGTGTATGTGGGCACAATACCTTGGCATTATATTCACTGAGTCYAAACACATTTTTATCATATGCTTAGCTGCTGAGGTGATTTATTTTCTGGATGTCATGGTATCATTAGCAGGTTAATACTGAGGGTGGCCTAAAAGGGGCTCATGATGTGCTCTCCTAATGAATTGCCTCCTTCCCAAAACCTTCTCAAGTCTGACGAAGTCACAGGACTGCAAGGAGAAAGGTAAGCTTATATCCAGCGAGGCAAGGGAATATCCAGCCCCAGGGCAAAAGTGTGCACATTCATCCTGCATCACATGAGTCTGGGAGGGAACGGTGCCAGACCCTCAAGTCATTCTGCAGTACAGCAGGCAGATTACTCTTAATRCAAAAAATGTAAACCATGATAAATGGGAGCAGATTTCAGCTGTGATAGTCCATGTAGCCTTCAATGCATGAGTTAATTCTTTGATGGAAGTCTGAGCTATTTTCATTGGTGAACAGATGCATTTCTGCTCACACAGGCGGTTTTATACCAGTGATGATACAAATAAAAAAGTATAGCTTCTCCAATTCAAGATTCCTGTAAATGAAACATGTAATGTTGACAGGTCAAAATATTGCATTCTGATTTTAACGTACTGCTATATTCAGTTCTAGCTGAAAAAAAAAAATAACTCAGGTTTATGATGTTTAAAATACGTGAGTTTTATTCTATTTACTTATTTTTAAAAAATACGTAAAGCAAAAGAAAACTCAAATACCTCAAGYCAGAAAATCCAAAAACCTAGCCAAAAGAAATGTATCTATCCACTTTTTAGTGAATTAATGCATTGTCCAAAGAACATGTGCTTTGTACATACATGGGCCTTTCTTGCAGTGGTTCCAGCTGTGCAGTGTGGGACCACCTGGAATAACAATGGAGCCACTAGAATTACTTTTTATGCATATACAGCAGCCAGGATCGGGTCCTATCCACATACAAGAAAACTTTTGTTTTTGAAGATGTTCCCAGCCAGGAACAGCTTTATGAATAGCAAAAGTTGCAGTTTAAGTACTTGAGTTGCAGTTTAAATACTTGAGTTGAGTCTCACATCTGTTTGGGACCAGCACACTGTAATTGATTCTCTTGATTAAATCTACTGCATGACAGGGAAACCCTATGAAATAAAAGTCTGTCTTTGACATTCCAGTTAGATGGTAGAATTTTATACCTTATTTTATTCCTTACTCTAGCCTCCAGTAGAAATCACATTCTTTGAGTTATGGATAGATCCCAAGGCTGAAGGGAGCCAAATTTCTGTCTTCCATTACCCAATAGGAAATGGGAAAAATTAAATGTACACGGAGTGGTGCAGCTAGTCAATATCCCATCTGAATCRTTCCCAGTAATTCAACAGAAAGAGTTAGGGGAGGGAAGGAATAGGGAAATTTTTATGCTACAAAGCCTTTTGCCAGAGTTCTACAAGAGTATAGTCCATTAAATGMTGATAAGGAACTTGATTGGCAGCTGACAGGAATATGTAATTATTTCATATTTTAATATTAATATTTTAATACCTGTGTACTTCCAAAACATTTCAAACCTCCCGCCCCCCTTTTTTCCCCCCTTGCACTTGTTTTAGTGACAAAGCAACCTGTTTTTATTAAAAAAAAAATAAATTAAAAAGTCTGTTTCATGCCTTCCAGAGTCAGGGTTTTTTTTTTTCCCCTACTTTTTAATATGATTAATAACTCTAACAGGTATTCTCAAAGCCAAGCAGCTGGGTTATTGCTCAAGAAACAGCTGTTTCATTGCTAAATATATCCTTATTTCACCAGCCATCAGCTTGCTGGAGCTTTGTTAGTTACTTGCCTTTAAACATTTGCTGATAGTGAGAAAGTCCTGGTACTTAATCATTGCTGGTGCTACAAAAGCCTGAGCTACTTTGAAAAAATAATACACATAGAAAAACATTGGCAGAAGGCTTTTTTCTTTGAGGGTGGGGAGGGTTTTTTTTTGTTTCAATGCCACACATTAGGTTGCAACCAGATGTTCATGTTATAGATCCTGCCCGGATTAAAAAAAAAACCACACGCACAAAAAACACCCCTTTTTATTCAAAAATGTCAATATTGTTTAACAGCAAATGTAATATAATTACAGTATTCAATAAACATTTAACAAGACACAGACATTTTCTGCAAGAAAATATTGCTAGAGTGAGCCTTTTAGCAGTTTAGCAGTTAAATTAGTAATTTCTTTTATAACATCTGGTGAGCAGTCTCTAATTTCTAAAGTTTTGGAACAAAGAAACATCRGGCAGATTTTGAGTTATGAATAATTTGCCAGTTGTTTACCTTTATGCCAATCTAATTCTCCACTGCATAGATGCAATTGAATACATTACAAACGTGTTTCCCATAAAAATCCCTAAAACGCAGGAGGGGGAAGGTAGAGAAAGAGTTCAAGCCACTCTRGTCCTTCACAGGCACTGCCACGCTTGCCACCATCCTCCTTGGCTCTCTCAGCATGGGATGGAGGTTCAGGACTTCACCCTGAACTCCCAAAATTCAGGAGTGCCTCTGTGCACTGACTCAAACCAAAGCAGTTGACCTTAGTAGAAACCTTTCCATAAACTGTGTGGATTTGGGATCAAGTCCAACGAGAAGCCCTCATGGCAAGAGGAACCTGTAGGGAAGTGGGAGAGAGGCAAAGGACCATCTGGGTGGGGGAGGATGGCCCCAGCCACCTGCTCATGTGCTTCTGGGCAGCCTGGGGACACGGTTTATGGGGTAGCAAGGCTTCTTCCATAGGGAGAATGTTGCTCAACCCCTCAACCCTTCGCTGTGCTGAGAGCTTTCCCTGGGTATGGTAATCCCTAACATCTCAACACTTCTTGGTCCATGTTTTCCTGATTTTCCTGTTTTCTTGGCCGAAGATCTCAGATGTGTTTGTGATCACCCTTCCCCTGGCAGCTCAACCCTTTCCTGCACTGTGATTGCAGTGGCTGCAGTGGCACCTCCTCTGCAGGACTCGGGTCAGCTCTCCACATCTGCTGTGCCCATTTCTGTCTGCCACGGGGTTGGATCCTTCCTGTGTTACAGCCTCTGMAATCCCATGTGCTGGGAGAAGAATTGCATCCAGTGCTCCACAAACCACATTTGGAAATGGTGTGATAAACCTTTCTCTAAGCTGTGCATTTCCAGAACAGAGTTAATTTATTGCCCCTTATCTTGAATGAGTGATAACACAAAGTCAATAAAAATTACTCTTTGTCATCGTGTCATCCATCAAGGATACAAGATTTTTGTATATTTTTAGATGAAAGGTTTAATTGCTAGACTATTTCTAAGAGCCATAATGTTTATTCTTTAATCTCAAAAATTAAACCTATGAGATTTTTTAATGTGTATGTTTCATACATGCTCATAAAACTTCCAAAAAGAAGTCATCTTTCAAAATATGTCTCCTGTTTTTTAAAGAATTAATGTTGAAAGCCCAGAAGAAATATCTTCTTGTGGGTGCTTTTGTTGTATGCTGTGGCAAAGGATGACTGGATCTCATCTGCCTTGTGTTCTCCATTCAATGACATCAGCTGAGGCTGGTGCAAATATAGGCCAGAATGTTATCTGATGTAAAGCACAATAGTGAATTTTTAACCCATCAGATCTTTTCCTTTTTCTGCCTGCTTCTTTTTCCCCCCAAAAAAAGTTCAGAGGAGGCACAAATAAAGCACACATACTTGTGGAGGTTTTGTGCTTTGCTGGATCAGCTAGTGCACTTCCAGTTCCCCTGCAGGYCATGCAAACATAAACAGTCCTTAAAGAGGAAAGAGAGAGAAAAGAAGAAACAGAAGCTTAAGCTAGACTTTGTTTTGCTCTCAGTAACTCACTTCCACATGTGAGAAGTGAACAATATTTTCTTCTATAGCCTTAAACCCCAAAGCAAAGCTACATAGCAGAAAGAAAYAACAGGCTTGCAAACACCAAGCAGCATCAGCAATTAGAGGCAGTACAAACCATTTTCTGTTTGGAGAACAAAACCACTTTGGGTCAGTAGGGAAGGGCACCCCGAATCCAAAATTTGCTAAAGGCACAGAGGGACTGAAAAGCATTTCATGCCTTTGATGATAAAGGGTCAGTTGATTGCTATGATAAAAGTGCAGTCTGTCCAAATTCTGTGCTGCCTTCACTGCAGATGCYCTTGCTCTAATGAYTGKGAACAGCCCTGGTGACCATGCAGGRAACAGGACTCAGTCTTCTCATGCCTGTGGGAGTGCACCTCGTKGCTACCTGCTAGGACAAGAAASAGGAATGCAAATGGAAATAGGCAGGGTTTAGGATAATTAATCCAGTAAAATGGATTAATTTTAATGGAGAAGGTGATTTTTTTGGGGTGGTGGTAATTGTGTGGGATCCTTGTTTCTTTTCCTTGATGATTTGGAATTTCTCTGCCGCAGAGCAGTGGGGCATATCTGGGATGTGACGCTCTGTGGTAAGTGCTCCATCCAGCTGCAATATAAACAGAGCTTTTCATGGCACATTCTAAAGCTGTAACATTAAGGAGAATAATGGACGATGCCTTTTGATATCTTTGTGTAAACGAAGAATTTTATTACAGTGAATTACCATGTTAATTTATGAAAAGTAAACAAAACCAAGTGCAAAACTGATTCAATGTATAACCTAACTTTCCTGGTGCCTAATGAGGTGACAGTGATGGAATCAAAACAAATATCTTTATGTTTCATAAATGTAGGGAAAAATACTTCTGTGTTTAATCACTGCCTGGAGTCACTGACAATGCTGGCACACCAACACCACAGTTTTAAAGTAACTATAAGTCACTTTGTCTAGTGRCTGAGGATACAGGGGAACTCACTGTGGACCACCATGGCTTGTAAGATAACAAGGATGCAGGCAAATGGCAGATAAGRTTCAGAAGCAGTTGGACCATTCTACTCATAAGTAATATACTTTGTCCCTGTCATTGTTTCCCCATTCATCTATAAACTATTGCAGAAGTAAAACTGTGCAAAACACTWAATACAGAGCACCTCCCTTGGGCCAGAACTCTCCTCTGACTTCCAAGGATTTTTTTTTGGAAGAAGACATTGAAACCCGGGCCCATGGAAGTCAAAGTGCTACCACTACCCCGACACTACATTGTGATGGACACTACATTGTCCATCCTGARTTAGCAAGTTCCTTCCTGAGCTGGTATTAACTAGTTGCAGGTCCCCTGACAGACCATTTCTCCAGAAAACTGTGATCATAGGAGAAGTTGCAACCCATGATGAACCTTCAGTAGGAACATTATTCAGATCTCTCTGGGGCAATTTGGATGGATGTTTAGCTCCATGGATGCTCTCAGATGCTCAAGAGGGGTATGCATGTCTGTTGTTTGCASACACTTGGGGTTAAAGAGTCTAAAAGGGCATAACCCACAGGTTATGGGGTGTTGATGGATTCCCTGCTCGGAGTGCCTGGTGATGAAACCCACCACAGCTGCACTAGGAGAGGATTTCTGTACACAGACTGGCAAACTGGGTTCTTCACAGCCATTTCCAGTCCAAACCACACTGATAAAGAGTCATGGAATGCAACAGGAAAATCAATGCCTTACCAGCTGGTCAGCTACATCTGGGTACTTTGTCATGGGATGTGATAAATAACCAAGAGATGTGACATACAGTTAGCTTAATTTCTGTGTCTGTGGGTTAGACCCTTATCTTAAAAACCATCTGGAGAGCAGCCATTTGTGTCCCCTACACCCTAAGAGCTTTTCCTGGGAAAAAAAGACAGAGAGCACAGCCCCTCTAGCAGCCCTCATTCCCCCTCTCTTGTTTCACAATAGAAATATTTGTAGTGAAAGTAACTTCTTTTGTATGGAAACTTAACAGAGAAACTTGGTGATCCCTGGCACAGTTCAGCRTGRCAATTCCAATTGCCCTCTACACAGYCAAAGATTAATATCCTACCAAAAGCTGTCATTTGGCAGAAATGACAAAAATAGAGCTGGGAAAGTGTCCACTTGTCGCTGTCCATACATTTCTTAGCTTGATCAGGGGAATCCACGGTGTTGGCGAGACTCTAGCAAACAGTCAGGGCCTTGGACTCAGCCTCTTCTTGTGCTGCCAAGACATAATCACTCTAACATCCTGGACAGCCTAACCCTGCCTCCTTTTTAATAAGCTCCTATATAGGAAACAATTTATAGATAAAATAAAGGAAAATTATTGTGCTCACTTCATATTCCTGAAGAAGGAAATAGAAGCAAAGTAAATTAAGTCCAATTTGCATGGGCTTTTGAACACTCACAGTTTTGGATATAAGCTATRGAGCAGGCGTAGAATGTTGTAGCCTTTATAGTCAATATTTTATTAAATTTTTCCTTGTAAATTTTGCTGTGTCTTTATTGCATTCATTCAATAATGGGAGAACTTTCCTGCAGCTAATTCTATGCCTTGAAATTTCCCTTGTTAACCTGTGGCTGCAATCTATGGCAAAGAGTGTCTGCCATGGAATACAATAAGAGTAGACTCAGGTAMCAAGGTGACTGTATTTTTTATTAAAATACCATTTTATATGCTCAATTTCAAACTGATGACTGCATTTGCAACACCTAATTGCCACCAGTATCTACAAATACTTTGCATTTAATGAACGTATCAAAATACGTTCCTTATTTTGGTTGAAGCAGTAGGTCCTATTAYGCAGTGTAAAATCCCATTTTATGAAATTTCATAGAAATGCAGATAGAACTTTGCACTTTCTCTTCTTGTTTGAACTTTAGACTCTCTATATTSCAGGGCTTTAATAATTTTTTCATGGGAAGTCTCAAAATATTTCTGTTGCATCAGAGAGCTAGGCAGTTCCATTGTGGCTAATTTAAATACCTGTAAATTGCCATGGCTACCAACAAAAAACTTTCTAGTTTTACAAGATAGAGTATCCATTTCATACTTTAAAGCAGTAATAGATTTGGATCCACTGGTTGCATMTTATATTAAAAATTCTGTTAACTTTATTCATCAGTACACCATCAGGGAGCACACAATTTYTCACACTTTTTAAGGCCAGGAGGTAAACACTTGGGTCAGCCAAAGCTGAACTTCTTCATACTCTACTGCATAGATCCTCACCTCATAATGGCTGAATTGGATTTTTTTTTCAAGACCCAAGACACTTTTGCTACTTACAACAGCAAACAAGAAAAAAGTTGTATGAAGATTTCATTTGAAGACCTGGTTAAAACAAAGATCTGTGTCATTTTTGGTTCTGTTCATCATTCCACAGTTGCATCAGACACGATTTTTGGTAAAACCCAGCAAGGATCTGGAGGTCATCTCGTGTGCAACCACATCCTTTACCCCTCAGCTATACTGTTAATTCAGGTTTGGACTTGCTTGAGACAAAGAGCCTCATGTGCATCWGGTATGAAATGGCCACATCATCCAGGCTGCAGCCCAATGGAAGGTGTGACTCATGGACTTTAGCTTACCTTATAAAGCAAAATCAATTCACAGCAATACAAACCAAAGATTAAAATTCTGCAAAACTCATAGGGCAGGCAGATGCCATAAAACTAGGATTTTTAGTGCCCAAAGATATCCTTCATATACCTGGAATGGGAGTGTGATATTCCATAAATGATGTCTGACATAAGAACCTGTGCACTTTACAGGGACAAAGCTGGAGTGCAGCAGCTGGAACACCTGCAGAGGTGAACCCAAAGGGTCTCAGTTTCATCCTTATTCTGTACCAATTATGCCTCAGGAAGACAATGAAGCTCCATCATTTGCAGGGACAGAGAGCCTGCCTCCATCCCTTAAGCAAACAAAAAAACCCAAGAAGGGTACAACTGCCAGTACAAAAGCTTTCTAATTCAAAAGTTTAATTTTGGGCCAAATTCTGGATTACATCTAGGTGACTGGTTGAGTTCATTACTGAAGACACATTTGGCACAACACGAAGTGTCAAGGGAGCATGAAGAATGACTGAAAAGGSAAAACAAACTATATCAAACCCTCTGACCTCTGCTTTGTGCTTTGCCTGCTTCTCTTGGACRGTTTTACACCTCTGTGGGTACATATACAGAGTCCTTCTTTCAAAGGCTGGAAACATTTTGCAAATGGCCCACTAGGAGAAGGCTGTAACACAGCCAGTTTTGTTCACTTCACCCTTCTGATTTAGTGGGAATTGGTCAGAAAGGTCTCATGAAAAGTATACAACACTTTCGGACTGGAAAAAAAAAAAGGAAAAGAGCTTGGAATACATCGAAAGGAGAAATAAGAATGTGGGAATACAACAACTGCACTGATCTCTTTGATAATGAATCCACTACGAATGCTACTTATCTTTATATGTGTGACAAGATTATGGGATTTTCTTTTTAGCAAGCCCCTTCAAAAATAGGAGATTGCTACATAACAAATTGGTGCTGCTAATTGAGATGAGGAAGGCTTCCTTACACGTACTGCATGTATCTTGGCAATCCTGAATGGAAATTAAAGAAATAAGAGTGRGGAGATGCTTTTTGCAGGACACAGAAATGCAAGTCCGCCGTTCCACTGGGTTTAGTTTAGTTTTACAGATTTTCTCTATTAAAATCAAACCCAAACAAAAGACCTAATTCTTCTTTCATTTATACACACATCATGTAAATCATATGGCAAATGCACTGAAACTGGTGCTTGTGAGACTGAACCAAGTGTGACACACACAAAAGATGTGCTCAGGTCCTGTGTAGCGAGGCAGGACTGGATCTGGAATTACTTGTATAATATCAACTCTAAATAACACCCATGCATTCCTGACTAACTCAGAAAAAACTCCAGCACCAAAGGATAGAATAAGATCCTTTCTTTAGGATTGTACAGAAAACACCCATAGAACAATCTTGGTATTAAGGTGCATTAGTCATCTTTTTTCTACATCTCCTCTCTATTTTTTTTTTATTTCTTGCTCTGTCTTTTTTTCTGGGCACTAAATGTCTGTCTGATTCAATGAACTTGCATTGATTTTAATTACTCATAGATCATAGATTTAATTGAACTTGCATTGATTTTAATTACTCATAGATCAATTTGTTTTGAGGATTTTATACTAACAGAGGTTCTTCTGTGCTCTTACAAAAAACCAAACCTAATACCTGTCGAAAATCGGAAAAGCTTTTGTTTTGGAGAGTCAAAAAGGTTATGTGTGCTGAAAGGCTATAAATATGTATTTCTGCTCTACTTTTTCCAAGAAAACCTGCAAGAAAATGAAGACAGATTTTGTGCAATATGGATTCTTAATAGCAGACATATAGTTGCATTGCTGCCTTTTCTGTGACAGTTTGGAGACACGAGTTTCTTTCAAATTTTAAGTATTTTTTTTCTTTATATGTATAGAAACTTCTTTTGAAAGTATTAAAAAACTGTCAAAACCAGAAAAAAAAAACAAAAAAAAAAAAAAAAAAAAAAAAAAAAAAAAAAGCTGCACAAGGATTCTAGGCCGCCTTTCATGAAGGGGGAGGCTGAGATCTAACACTGCTAAAGAGAATGGAGCGGGGAAGTGGAAGCGGATCCCCGGGGCAGCTGCAGGGATTGCGGGGAAGGAAGGCGGGAGGGGCGGGGGCGGCCCGGCAGCCACCAGGGGTCAGCCGAGACCTCCCCAAAACCCAAAACGCCGCCGCGGAGCTCAGTGCCCCRGAGCATCCCCCAGACCTGGGGATCTGGTACCCGGCTCCGGCAGGCATTTCTCGGGCTGCTGCCTGCACGAAGCACTGACGCATCCTTTTCATTCCCTCGGCATTTGTGAAGCAATTCCACTCACAAGTGTCCCGCTCCCGGAATCCACTCGCAAAGGTTCCAGTTTGTGCTGATACAGCACTGCAGAGTTTATTTTTTACTTTTTTTATTTATTTATTTTTTTTAATCTCCCAGGAGAGATGTGTTTCAGGCTGCTACTTCGGTGCTGAGTGAGGAGCAAAGCAATCTCACCAGACAGAAAATTGATTGTGTGGGGAAGTGCCTCTATGTACCAAAACTTATCCAGAAGTCATGGATATAGCAGGTCAAAGAAATTATCCAGAAATTACGGATTTAGTCATACCAGGTGCCAAATTTGTGCTTTTTAAAAAWTCAGTTCACATGTAGCTCACTTTGTTTCAGATCAAATGCTTCACTGAACTAAAACTAAAAAAGAAACACAGCTAGCCAAACAGCCCGAGATCACAACCCTACAATAACAACCCAGGACACACACACAATGGAAAAACAAAGCTTCTGCGGCAGCAAGGAAACAGACTTCAGTCTCAGGCTTCCAGGGGGGTTAAAACAACAGTGAGTTAAACGTGCAACTTTGCATTATAGGAAAATATCTCAGCCTTCTGTTTCAYGAGTGAAAAGTTTCAGAATCAGAACACAAGAATTGTGTCTTGTAGCTGAAGCTGTATTACAAACCCCGGGTTTGTCTGCATGTGGGGGCGAGGGTTTGCCAACACCAGTCCAAGGGGAGGACCTGAAATTGGGAAGAATCCTCATGTGCGTATACTAGGACCTAGGAAAGTCCCCGAGACAGAAAAATATAAACCAGCATGTATTTAAACACTTTCCTGAACCAGGGCCAGTGTCTGTGGTAATGATTAGAGGATTTTAATGATCAARCTATTTTAATTAATATTCAGATGGTTTTGTTTTTCATGGAAGAAAATATAAGCTTATAAACATACCCCTGCATAAACTTTTTTTGCCTTACAKAAATTATTGGGTATTTGAAGAGGGATTTCTTTCCTGACAATTTTTTATCAGAACAAATAATAAAATATTACAAAAAATTGTCTGTAATAATCAAAGAAATTGAAAAAACATAAAATACAACAAAAAAATAATTTTCTTTCTAATTTTCTGACTGGCTCTAGAATTGCTGCACATGGAAAAAACAATTCACGTGTACATTTTGACCATAATTTAGAACACTTAAATATTCCCTCCTGCTGGGATACAAACTGTTCTTCTTATTAAATACAATAGCTCTGTAAATATAATAACACACTTGTAGTATAATGAACTTTTCTACATTCAGCCTTTTTTCCTGCTCTCAGTTATAATGACTGCTTACTCTGAATAGAACATTGCTTGCTACACAGCTTGTTTGTACACGATGAAACAATGTCATAGTTATCTAAAATACAGTAATAGCTTTATTCTCTCTCAACTAGAAAACCAGTCATATAATTGTTTTAGAACTATTTATTTCAGTGTTGGAGACAACAAAAGATGACCTCCTGATTATAAAGTTCTGTCTCTGTAAGTGCTCATAAAGTGGTGTAATTCAGAAACATTTCYTTCTCTTCCTCAGGAGTGATGGTTGTGATCTGAGTCACACCACGCTATATCCAGAATTTCTCAACATGCGGAAGACTGGAAAAAATCACAGCCATACTTCTGTCAGTGTAGCAACAACTGACGTAAAGATAGGCTTAGATGGACCCAGCATTGACCTGCCCAGACTGGGCRTAAATTCAAAGCTAATGACTCCAAGTAGATTAAAGAGTGGGGTGACGCTACTTGTGAAAGTTACAGTGAACTGAATTAAATATTTGCAAATTCAGATTTCTTCCAATAGCCATTCCCCATCTGGCACGTACATAGCTGTGTAGGTGTTTATATTTACTGTGTAGCAGTAAAGGCATCAGTGAATATCTTCTTCCAAATTTCCTGAAGGAGAACATGACCTTCAGGTTTCTTGACACCTGCAGAAAATGTGGATGCCTCATGCTCAGCAGACGAGACTGAGACACCAGTGAATCTCTCTAATATCCATGGAGCACTGCTATAAATCTTGGGTTCTAGCCGCAATGTTGCTAAACCAAGTTCTAGATGGCATTTTCCTGAAGGGAGCTGAGCCAGTTCAGTGGGGTTGTGCTGATTAATACCAGCATATGGGATGACTCAAACATGTTCCAAATCAGAGCACTATGTTTTATGCAGACATTGCCTTTTACCATCAAAGACAAGGGACATGACCAGAATACTTTTAGAAAGATGTGTTTCATGGGACCTTTCAAAACTTTATTGGGAAACATTGTTTGCATAAGAAATTGCTTGAAATTGAGGAACTTTTCAAATAAAATTAAGAAGACTTTTTGTTTTGGAGGGCTTAAGACCGAGTAGAAACTTGTGTCAGAGCAAGATTTCAACAGGACTGCTGTGGACAGGGTTGGTAACAGGGTGCAGAGGCAGCTGAACGGTTGAAGAAGAAAGTTTGTTTTTCTTATTTCAGCTGCTTGGTCGCAGCAGCACTGCTGAGGTAGAGCACGTCCTATCTGCTGCCTGCTCTGTGCCTCTCTTCCCAAACACGGTGCAAAACACGTCAGTCGGTACTGGCAAAAATTACGACTTTTTTCTTCTACTGGAGAACTGTGTTGGCTCTTCTCCACACTGCTTTGCTTCCAACTCCCTTATACCTTCTCYCTCTTAACCCTTCCTTCACCACCCAGAAGTGCTTCTGTTCCTTGTGCTAATCCCCTCTTGTTATACCTTATTGCAAACAAACAGAGGTGGTGAGGAAAGAGCAAGTGCAAATACACCTCTGAAGCTTTCAAAGATAAAAATCCATTCAAGGTCTGAAGTGGAAAATTTCAGCCAAATCTACTTTCCAGTCGCTCAAGGCAACAGCTCAGCTGACCCAAAGCTTTTAGGAAGCAGGAGAAGTGCACAGTTTGATGACAGCAATGCCTGCACACCCAAGTATATATGCACACATTTGTTTGTGTGGATTTTTTACAAAAAGCTGCTGCCTTACTTTCCTCCCTTCCTTTGCTGCTCTCAGCGCTCTTAGCTGTGTTCCTAGACAAGCCATTTCAGACTGAGCTCCGCTTCCCACCATCCCAATGATGACACCCTGCCTGGTGGCTACCCAGGGCTGGGGTGAGGAGTTCTGCCCCTCTCCAGACAATCTGGATGTTGGGAAAAGCATCTGGCACCAATATTTAAAGACTGAGGCGACTGCTGGAATATTTTCTGCATTACAGTCGCTGCCCAAGCATCCCAGCAAGAGATCTGTGCTTCTACAGCCAACCAGAAAATGACCAAGAGCTGAACTGTGAGGATCAAAGGCGTGCAGTGTCCATGTGARCAGGATTATTGAGACAAACAGCAAAGCCACGCTGCTACTGGAGCATGAAGCAGCTCCAAGGGACTTAACAGCTGTCAGTGCCACAGGTTGGGAGGTTCTGCCAGGCTGCCAGATGCTGTTGGGGAAATATATCCAATACAGCTCAAAATCTGGGACTCGTGATTGCCACTGAAATGTGGGAAAGCACTGGGATATGGTGGACAAAAGGCTYTTRGGGCTGCACCCCACMSTTCTTTTCAATTAACTGGGAAAACTCCCTGGAAAGGTGGGGTGCTAGAAAGAACAAGTCCTGTTAACACAACTGAAGGGTAACTTTAGCATGTTATTTATATATTTACAAAAACATATGTCTCTTATTAGACCTTTTTATAAGACCATTGTTTAACAGCTGGGAAATACCTACTGAAATTAAACCACTCAATATTAATATTATATTTATAGAATGATATATATTGGGGAAGGGGGGAGCTTTCCTGTGGGTGATAACTCTGTCTGAACCCTCTGTCAGTTACATCCAGGCAAAACTCCCAATAACATTAATAGGAGGAGAATCTGACCTGGTGAGAGTCAGTTAGAYTTCCTCTGAACTCAGCAGGGCCTGAGTAAAGTCCAAAGGATGACTCGGCTCATGGAAGCTCATTCAAACCCACTTTTCCTCAATATGGTGATAAATCACTTGCTCTCCTTGGTCAGCTTCTAGGAAATTTGTGTCCTCTCATGCTTATTTGTGCCTGRTTGAAACCAGAGATACCCTGTTGGTACATTAGGAGTAGAGTTTGCTGGATTTCTTTCTCCCAGTTTCTGTTTTATTCATTAAGGACACAAGCTTCCATAAATGCCAGCTCCTTTTTGCTGTTTTCTGGGAAAGATCTCATTTTTGCAAGCATTTTGCATTTGCTGCTCCTATTGAATTTTCCTGCAATGAGTGCTCAGCAAGTCCAAAAGTCTCTCAGGCTCATGCTAAACAAAGCATATAGAAAACAACAACCTGATTTAAAAAAGCCCATAACCCCATCTACAGTCTTAATATTTTTTCCCTGTTCACCCAATGCCTCAGCAGATGCTGAAGTGCTTTGCTGGGAATTGGATGTGCCTAGTGCCAAGTATGTCTGACAGCGCTTTGCTGGTGGATACTGATGCTGAGCTCCCAGGATGCAGAGCCCACATCTCCAAGGTGGGCGTGGCACCATCCTTCATGTCCCAGCCTCGGTCCCTGAATGACCCTGCAAAGATCGCTGGAACCATATGAACCCTGRAAAACTTAATGCCAAAATGCCCTCTTCTCCACTGATCTGCACTTTGAACAGATCTCTGAAGCACTGCCAAGCAGATGAGCAGCATTGTTAGCAGCAGCAGAACTACACTGAACCAGCATTTTTGATGCTTTCTTGCTTGAGGGGCACCCTGTCACAGCCTGCAACAGTTTACACCAACAACWGACAGGCACAGATTTACCACGGACAGGGAAGGGGCAGAAGGAAAGAGCCTCTGCCCTGCTCAGATGGAGTCAGYCAGAGCAAAGCTCACACTGTACAGTGAAGTTTTCTGCCCAGCCCTGTTACAATGGGAAACCTGAGCTTGCAAGTGCCACTGTGGGGAGTTCTGCAGCACAAGGACAAGGCAGAAAGTTGTCTGCCCTGGAAAAAGTTGATTTTGTATTCGCTTAACACTAGGGGCTGTGTAGAAGTAAATAAATAAATAACAGCTGTGTGAGGGTAAGAAAAAAAAGTCAGTTTGTATTAATTTAAATAGGTTCTGTCTTTATCATTTGAGAGTTGAAATCAAAACAAGTATAACCCTGAGAATCATTTCAGGGGTTAGACCTTAAACAGGAAATAGGCAAGTAGCATTAGAGCATTCAATTGCAAGTTATTTACCATAAATAGTTAGAGAGTCAGCAGCTCACAAGCCACAGGTAGAAATTCTTGTGGGCACAGCCAGAACACTGAGACCTGTCAAACTCAAAATTTTGTGTTAAAGCTCCTGAACTGTTAGTTTTTTTTATGAAGCTCCATGGGTTCTAAGAAGTATTTTAGGATAAAAACTGGTGTTTCATGAAGACATRTGCTAAATGCCGTGGTTAGACTAGAGACTGCCACATAGAATGCATATTTCACCTGCACAGCACTGGACACAGTAGACACCTGCAATGCATCCTCCTTCTAATGCATCCTCCCACACTCTAATCAAAATTATAAATAATACCTTAAAAACCAATAATAGCTTCCATTCATTATTTCAACATTTTTCTCAAASTGGCAGGTTGAAAATTTCTGCCTCATGTCTTATTTAAGCTGACATGTCTTATGTGCCCATTCTTCTAGATTACATTTACATATTTATGATTACATTTCCAGAGTCTCCGAAATTGTTCTTCTGACTCGTAAGTTTCAAGGAAAGCTTGAGTAGCAAGAAAAAKAATTTTAAAATAGTCCCCTTCMGAGACATTCAAATAGAYTAGAAATGGAAAAGAARGGGCAGTGAGTTTTCCAAGTTGCACCTCTAGACCTTGGTTTCAGCTCCTCTGATGGTTTCCACATAATGTTTTTTAAGGTTTCAAATTATAAGAATCTGAATTGAGAGCAACTTTAAAGCGTGGTGTGTAAAAGGCTCTATAAAGTAGGTTAGCCTATTTTATTTAACCCAAAATTGTTTTGGCCTCCATAACCTATGCTTGGAAAACATTCTGGGCAAGATGGAGTTGGCTGACTCTGTAGCCACGTATTGTACAAGCAGACATCACACAAGCCAGTCATGTATAACCAGAACTCCTAATAGGCTTCAGCTTTTAAAACACTAACCTCTACCGAGGGAGTGAAAGGAGCTGCCCTACTTGTGTGGAAGCAACCTAACAAACACTCAGGAAAAGCTTTCATACTTTCCAGTTCATGGACACGAAAAGGACATAAATAAAAAAAAAAAAAAAAAAAAAAAAAAAAAAAAAAAAAAAAAAAAAAAAAAAAAAAAAAAAAAAGGCATTGAAGCTTTATTCACAATGTAGCACCGATTTTTAGAACCTCATGATGAGAATGGAAGGTAGTATATGTACTTCTGCTTTTCTTTCTGTGAATAGAGAATGAGCACTGATGCTTTATTCTTGTTAAATGGGGGAATAGCACTCCTGCCATTYAGGAATGATGTTTGCATCAGAACCTGATGATATTAAATTCCAGAACAGGTTTAATTTTTGAGCCATACTCATTCAGAGGGAACTCTGAGCATACATATCCATCAGGCAGCTGGCATCGGTGCTCACCTATGCCTTCCATTGACCGGAGATATGTTTGGAGACATCACAAAGAAATATTGCTATTTTTYCCTGTTTTCGAACACTTCCACGTTTAGACACACAACAATACCATGCAGACATGAAGATGAATGCATGAGGGCACGGGGTCTAATGAACCATATAATTGGGCAAAGGCTTCAGGAAAAGTTTTGTTTGTATGAGCAGCAGCCATTATTTCATGGGCTCTCTTTAACAAGCGGCATAAGTAAAGCAGTGCAGTTGGCACAGCATTTTTATGTCTAAGTATCCCAGAACATCCCTCAAAATAAGCCTTTAAGCAACTCAGAGTGTGACAGCCTGTTCTGRCCAAAGGCAGAAAGGTTAGACCTGTTACAGAAAACAGCTACTGCTTTAAGATCAGTCCATCAGAAACCATTTCTGTTCACCTAATTATTCTACCTCCCCTGGAACTGATRGAAGCCTCTAATAGACTTTAGAGCCACCAGAATAAAGCTAAACATAACTTACCTCCGAAAATCACATCCATTGTGAYCACATTTCACCAAAAGGATTTTGCTCTTTATGCCAAGGCATCTGCACAGAGCTTAGGGAATCCAGTACTAGGCAAGCTGAAACACATTTATTTTATTTATACTAAATCTGCTACATAACATCTGGACTTAATGCAGAAGTACATCATAGCAGACAAAAACACTGACATCAGAAAATAGCCCCTAATGTGCCCTAGCACCTTCCCTGTGCATAAATAAATTTGCCATTTATACAAAGGTTGGGTCAGAGAAATGATTTTAAATGTCCTAGGCTGGGTTTGTCAAGCCGAAACTTTTCAAACCTTTGAAAATTTGTGACCAGAAKGCAACACCATGATCAGCCACAGTGCTTTCCTGCAAAACAGCAACCCTAGGATTTTAATCCACAATTTTTGTAGGAAATAAATTTTTTTTGTAATAACTTTTGGTAGAAATAGAGAGTTTAAGACTTAGCAATGGGTAATTTCACTGTTATAAAAATATTTATGTTTGTCTTCAAATGAAGCTACAAGGCAAAGAATTTCTGCATTACACATCGGAAAGRGCCTTAAAACTCTCTCTTCTTTTTTCAACTTGCCACCTTCAGGATACTCGTTCTTGACCCATTCAAAGAGTCAGTCAATAAAGAACACACCTGCTGTGCCAGGTAAGAGGGTTTGAAACATGTACAAACTGTTTTCTGCCCACTCTCCTTTAACGTTCACATTCAAAAGAAAAAAAATCCCAAAGAGAGAGAAATAGTTTACCATTTCACTTCTCATTTCAAAATTCTTGTCTCCATCAGAGAAATTAATTTTCCTGCACATTTTCTTTGGCATAAAAATAAAATATTTCTGATTCATATTCTGCAGATGTTAAACTGTGATTGCTAGTATTGTTCATTGTAGAATTACAGACTTCTTTTAATGCTTAATGTGATTTAGCAGTCTTGACCTAAGCATGCTTCTTTCTGTGAAATACATTAGCATTGAACTGATTTATAGTAAAAAGATCTACTGTTGTGCCTTTCTAAGTTAATGGGTCTGAGGTTTATTTTTTTTTGTTTCTTTTTGAAACAATACTTAATAGAAATAGCAATAACAAAAAGAAAAGCAAACAAACAAAAAAACACCCCAACCCCACCCAAACAACTAAAAGTGATCAAAACAACTGAAATTTACACACTGATTCATGTCAGGAGATTTACCTCAGAGATAACCAGCTTCTTATTATTTCAATTAGATTTCAAGACTGAATTGTATAGAAATGGAATCTTCGGYGGTATGACCCAGATTCTCACTTACTTTTATTCCCTTATAAATTTCTACAGTTGATTAAAGTATATTTCATGCTTCCCAAACATTTCCATTGAAGTTTCTTTGTRTTCATGAAATGTTCTTTATGAGAATGCCAAACCTCAAAGTATATCCTGAATCAGCYGGCTCAAGCAACTTTCAACATTTCTTCTACGAAGTCCCCAGCATTTATCTGCAGCTCACTCCAAAGCTTGATTAACAAGATGTTGTGGGCACCAAAAGATTGAAGAGTCAAACCTACATTTCTGATACAGCMGTGGAATGGCAGGCACAGTTTAAACCCCAAATGCTGAAGGCTTGTTTCAGGMAGTTACAGGGCTATTTTGGGCAAAAGGACAAGAAAATTCTATAACACCAGCCTGTTTTACAAAGTCCCATTAGATCATGAAAACTTTTTGGCTCCTAAGAGCAAACCCTCAGAAAAGAATCTCAATTACCTTCAGATGCACATGAGTAACTCATTGGTTCCAGTCACTACCAAGGCTGTGCACACATTTTTTGAGTATTTATGAATATACACCCAGACCAAGATGCCAGCAGATTTCCATGCTGGATGCAGTTCTGCGATTTGGTAGGAGGTAAAGACGAGCACCTCCCACTTTGGAAACAGCAGCAATTCCATTAGCACAGGAACAGCTTTTCTCAAGGTGCATTCTGGCTAACAGGAGGAAACCTCAGACCTGTAACAATCCTAGTGTTCTATATGACAACATGAATTCATTGCAACCTTTAAATCAATAGCAGAACAACTTCGCTTTGCCTGAATGATGAAGGAAGACTGTTATTGCTAAGTTACATGTTAAGAGAGTGAAATTGCTATAGGCTTTCCTGAGGTTTGGGTAAATTTCTGAACTGAGATCTTAAAGACACTGGCAATGCCAGAAAAAAATTAAAGAGAGAAAAAATTTAAAATATTTTKAATATTTTATCATCCCAGCTCAAGAGAAATTAACCTTGATTCTTTGTTATTACTTAAATATTTTAAAACTATTACTTAAATATTTAATATTGAACAAAGTATTGCAATAACTTAATAAAGAAACTCTCACTGTTGTTTTATATTAAATCTGGTTCATTTTCTGCCAGATTTCTACAAAAGTCATCTGGCATGACACAGAGGGATTTTAAGTCTAAAGAAATCAGAAAAAACAGGACTAGCAATTGYTACATTAAAACTTTAAAGTAGGAAGAACATATTTGTGCTGGATTCTAACACAATGTCAAGGCTGCTAAATAAATCAGATCCAGAGAATATTCCTGGCCYGGAGGACAGTCTGACTGCATCTGCAGTATTTGGCCTTAGCCCTTYCTACCATCCCAGCTCTGTCCTTTGCACTATGCAATGGTGTCCCTAAGACATAGATACAATTTTGGTCCGTTTTTTTCATCCGGTATGGCTGAAATAATGTGCAGGTCCCCCAAAATGCAACTTCGATCTTGTGAATCTGATGCACACATTTCATGAGGACACAGCAATGTTGGARAGTGCAGAGTCTGCTGAACCTCAAAGCTCTGTCCTGGCAAGAGGCCTTTAAATTAGGTTCAGGCTTATCTGTATTCCCTGAAACCGATTCCTGCTCCCTGCTTTCCCAGTGCCAGGGCTGGGTATTGCCTTAGAGAGCCCCAAAGAGCACAGGTCAGAACAACCAGGGAGCACACTCAAAGTTAGGCAGCGCAGATGCTCAGCAGCCACAGTCAAACACACTCCCTGGACAAATTTTATTTAACAACAGAAACAAAGCCCAAATGTTTAAAGGAACTTYACCACACCCACAGGAACTGGGGGTTGTGATAAAGGTCAAAATACCATTTGTGGAAGCACACTTGGCTTTTTCAGCAATCTCCTTGGGGCTGCAGCCCAGCTCTAAGGAACACACGAAGAGCTGTGTGTGAAGGAGGCCATGGGCTCTGGGGTGGGGAGAAGGAAAGGGCAGGACCAGCCAGGACACCTTCCCAGCATTGTCCTGCCTGCTCCAACACAGCTTCTGACACAACTTCTCCACCTGTAATTGCAGGCGATGATCCTTCCTAAAGGGATTGGAGAAGGGGTTGGGACTGTTTCATGATGGAAAGAATAACGTGATAAAAACAGAGGTGCTAGCAGTTTTGAACAATAAAATGGTATTTGGTGATAAAACCAAAATAAACCATAATTTGCTTTCTACAAGTGCTGCAATTAGAAGTCTATTTGCTTTTGTATTCATTTATGGAACAGCATTTTATCTCTTGARGAAGGCATGAGAAGGCATATTTTCCATTTTTATGCATATTTCTGTATCTATCTTATAGCATTCAGAATTTGTTTCTGTTTTGAATACCAGATGGGCCAGAAGTGTCTCACCTAAAAAGGCATTTTTTTGCTTTGCTGTTAGACTTCTTTAGTGTCAAAAGGCCTGCASAGTCAACAATTACTGTTTAAACATCAGGAGAAAGGTTTGAAAGCTCAGGTAGAGAGACCAACAGAAGGAAATGGTCCAGGGCCATCCTCAGGGCTGATTCTGACTGCATGGCTTAAAGCATATCACACTGGTTAACAGTTTTGAGAGGTATTTAAAYTCATAGCCCCAATCAAAAGCAGGAACTTCAAAATAAATTCTTAAAATAGGAGAAAGTTAGGACTTACATTCAACTAAGCTGAGATCTTAAATCCAGATATGAGTTCTAAAATGTCTTGATTTTTTTTTCCATATTAACTGAGGTTAGTATGAGTTATGCAACTGTAAACAAAGGAAGAATTTCACCARAAAAAATCTGTATGTTGTGGTTACATACACAGCTATTCCCTAAAATTAAGGATAATTCCTCACAATAAATAGCACCTATAAAGTAATAGAAAGSCAGAAGCATCTTAAAATAAGTCAGAGGTGAATTGTATGGGGTAGTGTTAAAGTATAATGGTAGAAGTCCTTTGYTCCATTCACAATACATCTTTTCAGCTTAAAAATGAATAATGAAAGGACTATTATATGGAAAAAATGTGACACTTAAAGCAGATGTGATACATTTTCACTGTGTTCAGAAAACAGTTTGCAGATAAAGTGTCCAAAAGTATGTCTTTGGCTACTATTATCTTTTCTTTTAGTTTAGAAATATATTTATTCCAATAATTTAGAAATAAGTTTGTCCTGTCAGGGTTTGTTTTTTTGTTTTTTTGTTTTTTTTTTGAGAAGTCTGAGGCATGGTTCAGCAGTTTTATCCCCCTAAACTGAAGGGAGCTAAAAAGAGGTACCAAAAATTTTCTCATGATGGTGGATTAGGTAACACCTTCTGCTTGCTTTCCTTCTTGTCTGTCTCTCTGAACTGGTTGAACCTTCAAATTTTCTGGGACTCCAAATGCTGGGCTCCCTGAGCTCTTTCCCTGGAAGGTCTGTGGAAGCACCATAAATGTGCAAAGTAACACCACCACAGTGAAATTATGGGGATTTGGACCCACCACTTGAGATTTCTGAGTGGGAAGAAAGAGGAYCTGAAGACTTGTAAAGGCAGAGCAAGCTGCTGCAGAGGAACAAAGCTGCTCCTCTTTCTACCTCAATTTCTCAGAGAAACTTCCTACCACCCCATGAGCTGGAGCATGAGCCAGTCTGGGCTCTTTGGGCAGTCTCAGTGCCATGTTGGGTAAGGATTTCTGGGACCCTGCACACTTGGGCTGCTCCTTGATGTCCCTCCAGCATATTGTGCCAGCCTAGAGGCAGGTGGAGGTAGAGACACACAGAAACTGATGGGATCTGCCCTCCTGGAGCCCATTCCCATCCCAGACTGGCCCAGCCGATGAGGGGCTGTTGAGGTGAGCCCCACACATCACCTTCTTCCCAGTTATATCCCTCCAGCAGGTTTATCCATAATGAGACAGGGCTTCCTTCAAAGAAGTGGTGGCCAAAGCTCTTTCCACCATCCCAGCAGCTCATCAGCTAATGTCTGATTCATAACATTAATTTTGCTTTTAAGTGGTGTGACCATCTCTGAGAGTACACTAACTGCATTCAATGGTARGACAACCTAAGAGGGCTGTATTTTMAAAATGTAACTTTTGCATTTTATTTAAAATAACAGTACAAAATTTTCTAGCTGTTCAAACTTCTTGCCTTTCATGGATGCATTCTCCAACCCTCCTGTTATGAATGACCAAACAGAAGCACCAGATTTAAGTTCTTTCTAACTCCTGTTATTTTACGTACCTTTAAATGCTGCCCTTTAAAATGTGGAGACATTTTTTTCTCTGTCCCTTTTCAGATGGATCAAAAGGCAAATCTCAGAATATTTTGGCAGGATCAGGGGCTATTCACATACAAAGTTCATCAAAAAATATGTAGCAGAATATATTCTGACACTAGCGTGAGAAATTTTTTAAGTTGTGTTGAACTAAACCTCAATCTCATTTCACTACTGTGCACAACAGGACAGCTGTTCTGAAATCTTTTTGCTTTTTAACATCCTATTTTGTTCTCGGCCAATATCCGTATTTCATTAACTCTTATTTCTCATTTGCATTGTCTGCACATTAAGATRCASAGTACMTCACAAAATATTTTTTTGTTGACASGCAGCTTATTTATGGCATTATGATACTGAGAGTGTGGCACATTTTATGGCACATTTTTTTAATACTTATTACCTATGTCTATGTCTATTTAAAACATCTATTTTGCTATTATTGAATCTTCCCTCTCCAGAAGACTGAAAATCAACAGGGAATTCATGTTTGCAAGTGTCACTTTTTACAACCACATTTTAAATGACACTGTTTGATTCATTTATTTCGGAATAAATTACACTGTTTCCCCTGTGTAACTAAAATTCTGATCAAGAGAATCAATCTTTCAATACGAACACTCACTAACATTCTTTGGTAGCCAAAGCCATAACCTTAGAAAATTTTTAAGTGATATATGTTGGGGAAACAATGAAAATTTGCRTACGGAAGAACATGCTGGCTTTTAATGTTTCTTTCATTTTAGAGTTTTATGGCTCTGTATGTTACAAAATTTACAATAGTGATAGTAGTAAAATCTTTTAAAATTCCCTAGTTACATTCAGATGTTTACCAGTTTACAAAAAGTTTCATCAGAGTGAAATGCAAGTTTTTAAGAAAGTACTTCAAAAGAATAAAACAAAATACATTGTGGCTGGCCATTGTTATCCAGATAACAGAGAAACAAATTCATTGTTTGGACAGGCCAGTGATTAAAAAGTAACTGAATTTTTGGGGGAGTACTTAATACAACACATGACTTGTATCAGCTTTAATTTGTAGGAACCATAGAGTGAATCCAAAATAATTTCAAAGTAAATATATTAGAAATCTTATGGAGGTTGTCAAAAGACATTTTTTTTTAAAAAGATTGCATAGCTACTCTTGTTTCCAAACATCACATGAAATATTTTCCTATTTCAGGCACACAAAACATTGAAAGTAAAAATGTTCTTTATGGAATAAAGCATAATAAACTCCATAAAGACCTAGAGATTGTGCCACTTGGGGAAAAATTGAGTACAGAGGTTGCAGTTTTATTATTAGTTTGCATAGAACTGTATTTTACTTAAGACAAAGTTCAGCTTTGTACTGAGGGAGAAATTAACAAAGCAGCCCATTTAAGGTGCTTCAGCTAACACTAACAGCTTCCATGTAAGAGCAGAAAAAAGACTGAGGACTAAAGCAAAGAGCACTTTGGGGGATGTGTGGCACTTGGGGAGACTGCACYGCTCCTGGGGAGGGGGTGACACTTCTGCCAGCTTTTTCTTCAAAGAATTGACTGGGACTGGCCTTTGCTGAGAGCCATAGTGACCCTCAAATGTCCCCTCAGAAACCTCCCCTCACCCTTCCAGGTAGGGGAGGCACCTCCCATGCTCTGTGTTTGCCTTCCCACCTGTGGAAGGAAGAGGCAGATGTGGTGGTGCCTCTGTTTTCTCAGCTCAGAGTTAGGTGGAGATCCCAGCCATGTCTCTGGGCTGAAATTGGCATTTTTGCCTCCTCTTGAGCTTCAAGCTGTTCTYGGTGGATTCAGAATTTAGGAAGACTGGTGGAACTGGGGCTGGTACCCTGCTTCATAACTGGAAGCAATAGCATCCATGYGTGGAACTCCCTGGGGTAGAATTGCTGCCAGCCAGATCAGCCAACCTGTGCGGCAGAGGGAAATTTGAATCATCTTTCCAGCATCTAATTTTACAGAGGAAATGGGAAATTACTCTAACTGACATGTGGCAAAACTGAAGCCCTAACTTAAAGAAAAAAATAGTCACAAACCTAAGAAACACCAAGGAAGCTAACAGCAACAAGCTGGTGCACAAAGCATAAATGCAGCAACTTCAGACAGAAAACACTGACAAATTTGAGTYGGTACAGTTAGAATCACCACCAGCAATCAATATTGATATGTCACAGCTCTTTCCACATGACAGCATTGTGTATTTGGCTAAAACTSTAATTGTTCTCATATGAGGAAACTCAAAGCAAGGATGAATGAGATTATGAAATCTGCAGAATGCTTTYAAGAGATGCCAAACAGATCAATGTCATACGTAGGGATTGATTTAGACAACAAGATTAACACCCAGAACTATGAAGCACTATATCTCATATCCAAATAAAGAAATGGATGATTTAGTAAAGCAAATAACYGGAGAAATCGACACTTAGTGACCAAGTCAACATATACAAGCAAAGATAATTAATATGAGCAAAATTTAATATTAACATTCAATTTACCAGCTAAAGAAATGCAGCACAGACCTCATTGTCAAACTAGGACTCCTTCTCTCATTTCTCTTGTTTGGCTTTGCCATCCATGTCACCATAAAGACAAAGTGCAGATGAACACAAGYATCACATGATTTGACATTACACCAGGAGACTCAGAAATAATGAGTATAATAATATATTATACTTGCTTGACAATTTGATGTACATGCAAGTACAGACRAAGATTTTGGCCAGGGCTGCAAAAAAGAATCAAACATATATTTGGAACAGAAATGATCTGCTACAACTATCCCTCTCCTCACTCTAAAAGAAGATTCCTCTCAGATCTCACCTCCAGCTTATATAAGTCTAAATGGATGAATCTCAAAATATTGAAGGGAATCTCAAAATATGAAAGGAATTTTAGTGTCACAACAGGCAACAACCACATTCATCACAGTAACCTGCATTTGTTCATCAAAAGTCTGTATCTTAAGAACTAAACTACAAATTTTCAATTTAAATGTTTTTTTTCAAATTTTGATCAGCATTTYCATGTGGATATATAGATATGAAGGCCAGAAACGCATCAGAGCTAACAACAGGTGCCYGTATGCTTCTGAATGCAAATAAAAATTAAAGGGAACAAAACCATGGCAAGGTGGAAAAGCCCATCTTTGCTCCTTTCCTCAGAGGAAAAGGGAAGGCCTGCATACGAGTAGTGAGCCAAATAACTGCATCACTCATTAACCACGCTGCTGGATGGCAATAGCCCCTCCCAGTGCACCAGCTCACTTGCATGGAAATTGCATTTTTGCTTGGAAAATTCCTCATTGGAAAATTAACCTGTGACAATCTGACCATCATTGAAACTGTTCTTGCAGAACTTGTGTTATGCAGTATAGGAAGGATGAAGATGTTAATTTAAAGTCCCTTTGGAAAAGCAGCTTCAGTTCTGCTTCTTCAGAGGGAAACAGAAAGAGCAAACTTTCACTGCCTCATGGAAAAAGTTCCCAGGCTGTGCTTCTTTACGCACTGGCCACTGCTGCCCAGGGGTGTCCTGAGTGAATGACTCTTGACCTCAGCTTCATTCTAACTTTACCATAACATTGTGGTGTGATTACATAAAACATATCCTGGAGTTCCCCAAGGCAACATAAATAACAAACCTGCTCTATTCTTCTCACTTAGAAGAGTGTGATTGCATTAGATGAAGCAATTTGATATTCTAACTAATTTCTAAAATTATGCCAGAAGACTAGATTTTTGTTCAAGTGACTACTCCCTTATTTATATGAAAATTCAGGACAACCAAAAGAAAATGAGGTTGTAAAACATTTGCTGTCTAACAGTTTAGTTCATCCCTAAGAGAAAAACTTGCCAGTATGATTGTAAAAGAATAACCTGCCATAATTTGTCTTTCAAGGATCTATAYCCTTATTATGGTCTGAAAAACAAGACAACCAAGACAAGGATTGTTTGCCTGTTTGAAAGGGTTCCACCTCAAACAACTGAGAGAAAATCTTGCCCTGTGGGTGCTTTTCAGATTCCTGCCCATGTTCTTCATGTGCTAACTTGGGATTATCACTYGTACACTTATACATTGAGGGACCAAGTAAATCCCTCCACTATCTTATTTTWACTGGGACTGACCTCCAAACAGAACAGGAAATCTCTTTGTAAGCAAATTCCCATAACCAGTCCCCTTGCTGTTTAGTCTGCATTGGATTAAGCAGTGACTTTCTTGCTTCTTTGATTGGCAACCATAGTACTATAAAAACAAATGTACAGAGCAAATCTCACCAGAAAAGCCTCTCAATCTGCAGCCCCTTTCAGCTTTATTTGCACTGAAACTTGATGATAGCTCCACTRGACAGGAAACACTCACCCCTCCTTTCTAATATGGCACTACCAGGAGGACACGTTTTCTCGCAGACTAAGTAGCAGAGCTGAGAGCAGGGGAGAGAGCAGGAACACCAGAGACCTCTAATACATGCCTTAAATTCAAGCTGTTATAAGAGAGCAGAAGCTGACAACACTATTTAACACRCATTGAATTCTTTTATTGAGAAAAAACATGGTTTGTGCCATGCCCGAAATTGGGGGAGATACAGAGAAAGCAAAGAAAAAGGCATTTTAAGCCCCTCACATGGTAGAAGCCRCAAGGATCAAACATCTGAACAGCAAACCATTTTTTTTTTTCTCATTGGACATGGCACACTGTTAATGATGCACTTCTGTATCATCAGGAAGCCCCTTCAGGTGGTTTAGGACTCTGCCTTTGGTGCTGTAAGAGTTCACAGACGTGCAGAGGGGGTTGTAGAGCACTCAACACTGACAGAAAATCCTAAGGTAAACATACATGTGACAGAAAAGGARTTGGGTGCATTTTCCTGCTGTTCGGTACCATGTCTACCAAAATATGTGATATTCACATGAGGTGACCATATGAAGCTATTGAAAAGTCAAAGAAATTAAGTGTTTATTTTTGAGACCAAATAAGAGATGCCATGTAGTTGAGCTAGCATTAATCGAAGGAGCCACCAGCAGGTGTGAAGAGCAAGTCCTGTCCTTCTCACACTTGCACTG
This sequence comes from Malurus melanocephalus, assembly GCF_030028575.1. NCBI lineage: Eukaryota > Metazoa > Chordata > Aves > Passeriformes > Maluridae > Malurus > Malurus melanocephalus. The sequence goes on along the minus strand of NW_026623441.1, from coordinate 964,157 downwards.
TGTGCATTGGACACCGCTCTCAAACCCAAAACTCATCAGCCATGCCAGTCAACTGCCACAKTTSCTTAGARYCCTAGAATATCCTGAGTTGGAAGGGACCTACAAGGATCAATGAAGTTCAACTCCTAACCCCGCACAAGAATCACATCATGTGTCTGAGAGTATTGTCCAAATTCATCTTGAGCTCTGCCAGGCTTGGTGCTGTGATCACTGCCCTGGGGAGCCTGTTCCAGTGCYCAACCACSCTCTGGTCCAARCATAACCTCTGCTACATAGTGGCTATTGGCCTATGCGTTGGGAAGTTATGGATTCACCTCCTAATGCTGCCAGTACAACCATGGTCAAAGAATACATCCAAGAACTGGAAACTGTACATGTGTGTGCACAATTCATTCAAGTCTGGATGGCCACAGAAAAAATTTCTTCTGTTGTTTCTTCACCAAAGTAAAAGATGAATCAGTATCAGGTTTRAAATTATACAGCCACCTACCTGTGCACAGCAACTCGACTCCAAAGAATCCTAGCACTTTGAGAAAGGTGAATTACAGCTCCAAGCCTGAGTCATTTGCACTCCTTCTGGGAATATTAAATGCTGGTGCCCAGCTCTATCCAACCAGGCTGAGGTCTCCTTCCTAAAAGCCCAACAGGAAGGATAAAAATAAAACTTCTGTGAGGTTCTCTAGCTTTTTTTTACTGAAGAAGTGGAGGTGACTTCACTTACTGTGAAGCAGCAGGGTGCTAAATCCAGGAAACAGCAATAGACCCAAGGGATCTGCCTTCTTCCTCCCAGCTATATTGTAACTTTTTATCTTGCTTTCCTCCTGCTGACTCTCCTCCCTGCTGCATTTGGCATTTGCCTTGTTGTTGATTTCCAAGGTCCCATTTGATCGGGWGAAATGCATCCCATTCACCTGAYCCATATTACTCTGAAGCACATTTCYACACCTGCTTTCATATGGTTCATCTGAAGGCAGTCAAAAGGACACTGGAAGAAATACCTTGCTGGCAAAAAGTAGCTGTGCTGTGTTGGTCTGTACCATCCTTTGGCATAGGGTACAAACATCAGCCACTTCTTGTGAACTTCAGCTCCTCTGCARGATGGCCACAGGCTGACTTTGCAGCTCAGCCACTGAAATTCTTCCCTGAAATAAAAAGAAAAAAAGTTAGGCTTCTTAGTTAGTTTTCTGGGATGCCTGAAGGAAACCTTTCCTGGAGCTGGCACCAGCTCAYCCCCACCAGCAGGGCTGCTCACAAGGCTTTCTCCCAGCCGGCTCTGGGGATGGTTGATCCCTTCACAGAATGACATCGCTCACTAAACCTGCAGAAGGCTACACCTGCCAAGGTGTGAGGGGGAATCTTTCTGGCATTTTAGGAAGTTGAACTACCTCAGTAGAGGCCAGTGGGGCCAAAAGTGCCACAAGAGAGGGCAGGGCTCATAACTGTGGGGTGAGGCAGAAGGGCCTTCCCCTTTTTGACAGCAGGGATAGCAGGTTTGGCTCTCCAGAAGTGCAGCCTCAGACTCCTGCCAAATGCCTGGATCACCAGACTGGAGGCAGGCAAAGCTGCAATGCTCCCAGGCCCTCCCTACTGAAGCTGACACTGTGCCCAGGGCCCCAGGGTGTTAACTGGGACAGGGAAACAGCACTGCTGGCTGGACAGGAGGGCATTGGGACATTTGCCAGCTGGGGCAGAGCTCAGGGATGTCCCTCACAAAGCCAAGAGAGGCAGATCTACACCCTGCAAAAGAGCATCAGCCTCCTCTGGGGAAACCTTCATGATGCTCTAGACTTGGTAACAATCCTTGTCTTTAGCTTGGAGCACAGCAATAAAGGGGGAGTCCACTGCAATGAGAGGGGAGTGTCCCCTCTCTGTCCCTTCTCTGGCATAGTGAGATGTCTGGTGTCCTGTCGCTGTGGAGAGCTTAGACAGAGATTAAGTCACTATTTCCAGCAGCTGCACCACTTTTTGTTGTTGTGGGGTTTTTTTGAGGAGCTTTTTGGGGTCCAGGGAAAATTGGGGCTTCTCAAAGGACATTTGTCAGAGCTGTCATTGGTGAATGCTATCAGGGGTTAAACATGAGCTGAGTATCTACTGATTGAGCTCAGGAAGGGAAGAGGAAAAAAAAAAAAAAAAAACAAGAAGAAAAAAAAAAACAGAGGCAGTCCCAGGCATGCCCAGGAGCAGACCTTTGGGCACCTCAGGAATTTTACTGGCAGCAACATAGGCACTTGCAGACTTCAGACGCCTCTAGGGTTAGGCAGTAGCTGAACAGGGGTTTTGAGGATCTAAATATTGGCCACAAATGCCTACAAGGCAGTTAGGCAGAGCTTACATGCCTAAACCTTTTTTGTGGCTCTAGCCCTAAACTAATATTATGGAAAATACCAGCAATTATTAGGGACTTCTTATCAGATTGGATACATATTTCCTTTGCATAACTTTGCCATGGCCTCATTTATGTGGTGCTTAGAGAGGATGAATACCTGTTCTGCATGAGTAATTATGCCAAAGGCTCGTGTGAGGGAGGCACTTTATGACCGCTGAGTAAGGCCAGCTATGTTTACCTACACGGCTTCAGCACTCCAACTAAAAATTGGTCTTACCGCTAAATCTCCCTTGTTGTTTCATTTGCCTGATTGCAAACAGATCCCAGAACACACAGTTGCACTGGGGTGATTGATGCCAAGATGCTGCAGTGAAAAGGAAGGATTCTTTTAAGTGTTATCACGTCCAGAAGCATAAGCAAAGCCACGTCACGTGACCAAATGTAAATAGAGCATTTCTTACAAAAGCCATTTATTTGCCCCCATGATTTATTATTCAATGACATGTAGGCTATTTTTTCTTTGTTACTGGCACTCATGTTCATAATAACAAGGTACTTGACTTGAAGGTATTTGGCCAACCTTTCCAAAGTGCTATGTAAGCAGTAATCAGAGAGAGCTAGGTTCGTGAGTCAACAAATTGCTCTCCCATGCTGATCAAACAGTCTTGGCATCTCTATAAAAAAAAATACAAAAGCAGATTTTGGGCTGGCTTACCCAGTTTTCTCCCTAAAGTTATTTATTGTATTTGCATTTGGCAGAGTCCAGGCTTAAAATAACCAAAAGTGACAGTTGTTTTATTAATAAATTTTTACATGTGATTTTCATTTACATTTAGAAGGATAAATGAGATAGAAAGTTAGCCTCCCAAGTTTTTGTTGCCATAAATTGGGTTTCATTTGCTCAATCTGAAGGCAAATGGTTCTCTCATTTTACACCATACMTCCACAGCCTGCAGGAGAAAGCTGTCTAATACTTGGGTCAAAGCTAGCCAGATCAGTGGAGATGAGGTTTATTGTAAAAAGCTTTCATTCCAGCCTATGCCAGGTTATTACTRCTAAAGCAAGTAACAATCAGATACACTGCACAAGCTGCTGGCTTTAGCAGGAGGAGGAACTCAAATCCAAGTGGGATTTGTACTAGATTTCCATCATATGTGCTCACAAACGCTGAATCCAAAATGCATATGACCATGCTCCATCTCGCTACTTTACTGCATAAATTATTGTCTTGAAATATCTGTAGCTGTCAATCATATCACTGCTTCTGTGTGCCAAATGAGTAGAGTTGCGTGAATAATTGCATTTATTTTCACTGTGACTGCTGAATTACAAATATTTTGGAAGTTTRCATTAAACAGATGCAACTTCCTCCTCTCCCCCACTCTTATTTTTTTTACATGAAATGAAAAGAGTAGAGCCTCATGTGCACTGAAAAACTCCTTTTGACCCCCAAAATGAAACACTTCGTTTTTGGAATACACATGTAGTAAAAGCAAAGGAAATGAAAGGCTATATTTCATAAAGGAAGAACTGGTGTTCTCCCCCTTCTTATTCAGTAGCCAGTATGCAAGAGACAAATGCTTYGCTTTCCTGAGGTCTTTAAAGCTGCTSTCTCCCTTCCCTGGAGATGCCACTCACCATCCCTCAGCTCAAGGGGGACCACCAGGCTGTGACTGTCCATGCAGCCGCTCTGCTGTGCAGCTTTTCTCTGTGCTGCCTCTTCTGTGCTGCCCAGACGTGGGAACAACTCACAGGAAAATGAGGAGAGGTGTCACCGCCTGAACCAGCCGCCTCCAAAGCAGCAGGTTATCGTGCTGCAGACAAGAGGYTCCTCCAAGGTACAGCTCTGCAGGTGGAAGCTCTTCCAAGCACCCCTCTTTTGGTCCTGTTTTGGTTTGTCTGTGTAGTAAGCTGTTCCCTGAACCCAGAGGCTGCTTATTCTCAGGGAGGGAACCCTTCCCATCAGGCCACACAGTTATGCTGCTTTTTAACCAAAGGGTTACTTCRGCATTCTACCAAAGTGCTGTTAAAATAGTTTCACTTATTGCAGGACCACAAACATCTGTTAATTATGGGTGTGGGGTTTATTTATTTATTTATTTATTTTAATAGCTAGGTCTTATTGACCTTCACTTAAGCACTTTTGAATATTTTACCCCATATAAAGACTGCTGTGTTGAAAAGTGCTAACAATTACCATCATGGGAGTCTTGGATTCAAAGACAGTTTGCAGACCTCATTAAGCCAAGGAACTTGCCAAGTCCAGCCTTTGCAGCTCAGTGCAAGCAGCACTTAAGTCCCTTCATGAAGCAAAGCAGCTGCTAGCAATGSAGGCTGCCTGGCACGGGCAGAGAGAGCTCAGCTCACCCAGGGAGACTCATTGGTCTTGGTACCAGGAGACAAGGACTCACCCTGGAGACAATGGTAGCTGTGAGGAGAACCCTSAAAAGCAGCAGGATGGCAGGGGTTTTTCAGCATAGGGCTAATCGATGAAGCAGAGTCCACATCTCTGAGCTAGACAAAAGCCTCATGGTTGTTTCATGTAACAGGAAACATGACTTCTGTACAGTCTCTGTCAAAAAGCGTGGTTAAAGGGATAAATCCTGACCAAAACAGAGCAAGACTGGCAAGGCTTTCCAAGCCCAGCTAGCATGCTAGAGAGTCTGCATTATGCCATTGAGAATTCTTTTCTCTTTGCAGGAGAAAAGCAGATGTTTGAGAAGTTTTGAAAAAGATAAGCAAAATCAGCTCTTCAAAAAGAGGTAACATGCTTGAGGCATYCAAGAGATCGAAAGCCAGACTCCCTATTTGCATACTAAACGTGGAAGTAGGAGAATGCCTCAGGTTACACAACAGTGTTTCTACGCTTTTCAGCTCTGTGTGTGAAGGACTGATACAGASACCCAACTAAATCAGAGCGAGGCAGCTCAATATTGCATTGTCACAGGAAGATGCGTGGGGAAAGAGCAGTTTAGAAGCTTTCAGTGTAAAACAAGTGAGAAATATAGGGGCATTTCCATCAGGGAGCTCAAACGTAAGAAGGGAATGAACAGATCCACAAAAGAATTGAGGTTTTGGAATTCAGTACTATTTAGGCACTTTTTATTTGTGAGGGAAAGGAAAAGCTGTGAAGGCACATGAGAGGTATCCTGGTTCCCAGGCCACTGCTGTCCACAAAGTCCATCCTTCCCCTCAGGTTGTATCATTCTCAGCTCAGGATGTTTTCAAATGAGTATTTCAAAATGAGTATTTTCAAAGGACAAGTCCTCTTTCCACTGTATTTGAAGTTACGAAGATGAACCCTAATATTAACTCAGCACAATTCCTCAAGATTTGTTTGCCCAAACCCACTCTTAAGGATTCTCTGTTTTCAGCCACGGATCCTTGCAAGCACTTATCCAGTATAAAAACCAAAAGCTGCCCAAACACAATTCCCAAGTGTGATATAAGTGAATATTTCACTGTGGCCATTAACAAGTTTTATAGAAATAAGAAAATAATACAAGATTTGCTCTGTAATACAAATGAATGATAAAATACCTTAGTGAACATTTTTGAGACATTGTTTTTACATTTAATTTACAGCTTCTTAGCGTTTATCTCTTCAGGTGGGATTTYACATATTAACCATAGGTAGAACACACCCCACTTCTTAATTCCCTTATCTTACTTAAATAGGAGACAGATAGCAACTTCTATACATGCTCTCACCTTGCTAATAGAAAGCAGTGATATATTGAAAATTTCCTTATCACCTTCAGCTYCCACACAGGTGTTCTTGGTGATAAACTACGGAATGATATAAACAGTGATTTCAGGTAAAAAGTAACAATTAATCAAAAGGAAAGGAAGAAAACCCCCAAAATGCAAATTAAACCACCTTTCCCAAGCAGGATTTGGAACTGAAAATACACAAATACAAGAGTGTAAGTGTGAATTTTTTCAGTGGGGCACGTAATCCCTTGGACTTCCCTTTAGTAATGCTTGCTCTCACCCCTCAAAACCCATAGACAACTTCTATTCCATTTTGAGATGATATTGATGAGCAATTCACATATATGATAAGGATCTGTGTGGTATTCCCTTTGGTTTCAGCCAATGCAGGTTTGTCTCCAATGGGTGCCATCACAGAACACCAGTGGTAGAGAGTAATTCTGGAAGAAGAATTACTGACTAAGCTCTCTCCATTTTGGTTCTCCTGGGATTGTTCTTTCAGATGTAATAGAGAGCATTAAATGTATCTAAACCAGCTAAACTGTGTTGCTGCTATTGTACAATGAGCATATGGAATACCTCAGGTTCACAGGAAATTCTAACCGTTTGTGTTCTCCATTGCTTTTGATTATTTGCATTTTTGTATTCCAAAGAAAATCTGTATTTCCTGGCCATTATTAATTCCTTCCAAACAGACCACTAGAGGCCCCCTGTCCGAAAAGAAAAGAAAAGAAAAGAAAAGAAAAGAAAAGAAAAGAAAAGAAAAGAAAAGAAAAGAAAAGAAAAGAAAAGAAAAGAAAAGAAAAAAGAAAAATGCACACCTGTTGTTGCAGAAGTACATGGCCAAGTCTTTGCTCCTGCAAAGGCCACGCCTTTCTGGACAGTGTCATTAGGGACAAAGCTGGAAACCCCAGCATGTGATCATATTTTTGAAAATCCACCCTCTCACAATTTTCTGCCATCTGCATTAATTATCCAATAATGGAATCACCTCAGATTAGTAATTCATAAACCCCTTCATAAAATGTAGAAGAATAGAGTAGCAGTTTGACACAAGCAGAAATTCAAACATATGCTTAATTTCTCAAGAAATATTCCAAGTTTGTCTCTCAGGCTTTCTCCAGAGCAACACAAACTGTGCTCTTCATCTGGACAGGACTTTGGCTTTGTATTTGTAATTTATGAGGTATCCACAGGATTCAGTGACTGCCCTCAGACAGGCAGATGTCACCACCACTGGACAAAAGTACCAGACTCYTTATTCTAAAGGACAGCACTGCTCTTCTCATAAATTCCCTTTAAAGTTTCTGCCAACTTACAAGGAATAAAAATACTTTYAAAAAGTGGTTATTTTGTTTGAGGGGATTTTTTTTTTTTATCGGTGGCTTATGAATAATTTCTGTAGAACAAACTGAGTTCTGTTGAGTAGGGAAATCCATCTTCCTTAGATTTTGGAGGTATCTTTTGTATTTAAAAACATTAGCAGTATCAGACCTATCAAATTTCTCTGTTATTTCTGCCTCACATGCTTTTTCATGGTTTTATGCCCCAATTATATTTTYTACATCTTGATATTTACTGRACKTCTGAAACTTGCATTTAGACACYTGGTTGATACGTTTGGGTTGGTTGYTTTTKTTTTWAATTYCTTTTACCAAAACCTACCCAACAGTTTAAAAAAATAATCTTAGATGTTTTCCACAGGTCAGGTGTTGTCTGAATARGTTTCTTTTGGCACCTACAAGAGGTACTGAGCTAAAGGCAGAGATTTCTAAGCCCAGAATGTATGAATTATTAATGGAAGGGTCCAGTTTCTCAGTARGAGATGCAGGGTGCCAGTACATAGGCACAGCATGTCACTACACAGCTGAACAGCATCCTTGCCATATCTACTTAGCAAATGCTTCTTTCTCAAACCCTCAAGACAACTGGGAGTAGGAATTTAGACCAAAAGTGCCACTGGCAGAACAGGTATTCCAAGGCAAATTGTACAGGGTATCAAATATATGTTGATTATTCCTAAGTATTCTGGATAAGCATCAGATATGCTTAACACTTCTSAAGAAATCTTTTCATAGGAACAGGACCCCAAAGGAATAATTTCACATGCACTAACCAAAATAGAATAAAGCTCTTGAAGCACTTTTGCATTCYTGAGATCTGTTGCATTATTTTTATTTGGAGTAGCCAAAAGCAGTCACAGGAGTATTTTTTATTCTTGCTGCAGTTCTCGTAACCTGAGTGTTGGCTGTGGATTATGCCTCACAATCCAGCAYCACCACTATTGTCTCATGCCACTGACTCTTCCTTTCTTTGCTCAGTTAGGGTCCAGTTGGATGCCACCATCTGTCAGAGTCCAGAAGGAGGCATGGGGTCTGAGAGTGGATTCTCATGAGAAAGACAGTAATGTGAACAGGAAATGTCCCATCAGGAATCCTTTCTTGGGACAGGCTCCTGTGGAAAAGAACAAACCCTTATTGTCACTATTGCAACTTTAGCTTTATATTCCTGTGCTCATCCTTTGATTCTTTCTCTCTCCCCCCACTCTATTCCCATCCGATGGGTGGGAAACAGGATATTTTGTGAAATTCTTTCCTTCCTGTGTGGGTCTACATGACATCTTTAATTAGCAACACTCTGCAATGGAAGTGAACAACTAAAGAGCACAACTATCCTGCTGATGAGATCACAATATAGTTGCTTTTTGAACAGGTATTTAAGGTATCACTTTCTGTCATTTACAAAGATCAGAGATGTTATTTAAAAATATCACACACCAAAAAAAGTCTTAAAACACTTCCCTACAGAATGAGTGGTCAGGAAGAGCTTTACAAACATTGTCCATCTTTTTTTTTTTGTGATGCAAAAGAGTGATGGGAAGCAGACCTTGGCATTTTTGCATGGACAGAACTCCAGCCAGCGAGTTCTGCCATTTCATCCAGGAAGAGTAGGAATATTTGCTTCTTTAATAACCTTAACTCAGGAGCTGATCAGAGTGATGTGTCTTTTTACAGACAACCACAGTGGTTGAAAAGAGTTTTCTCAGAATGGGGTTGAACACTACGAAGGCACAGAGAGCAGCACTGCCTTGGAAGAAGACCAAAGTAGAGACAAGCCTGGCATGCTCAGAGGACCAGGAACTGATCCTTCCTTGCCTAGTTCTGTAGACTGGTAGATGTAAATGCTATTAAGCCTCATCTGGCAGGACTGTTTTTAAGTGCCAGCAGTCCACCTGATAGCCCTCAGCTTTGGGATGTCCTAGAGTGTTGGTCTATYCCTCTCTCTCAGATCCACCATGCTGAAATTTTCTTTTCCCACTGCTATGATTATACAGCCCCAGGGAACATTAAGATAATCCTGTTTTCTGATTTTCTTTCTTTCTTTTTTTCTTTGCTTCTTTTTATTAGTTTGGATCTCTGATGTTTTGCCTGGCACCTGGGAAATTTACGCCACGACAGAGCAGCATACGCTCATTTTGTGAAAACAAACAGTAACCACACAAGAAGATAGATCAGGGAAAAACCAGGATCTCTGAGCCAGTACAGCATTCCAAAATTTGGGGATGTGAAATAAGAAAACTGCAGAACAAATTACAGGGTTGTTCTTTTGCTAAAATATCTATAATTTCCTAAAAGTTGCTGTGTAAACCCATGCAGGATCTCACTAGGCTGTACAATACATCTGAGAAGACTCAGAGAGGAATAAGAATTTTTTCCTTCCTGAGCTTGTGCATGAAATCTCCCAGCTGCTATCTCACATTGTCACAGCAACATGTTTGTCCACAACTGCAGGCACTGATGCCTCATTTTCATACAGATCTAATAATGAAACAAGAATGTGCTTGGTCATATTTGTGCTGGGACTGGGTGTCCTCAGTGAAGTTTGCACACCCCGATAAATTGGYTTGTAGTTGAAAATAGAAACTACTACAGGTAATGGCTGAGCATATAACTCTGAGCAAAGATTACCAGTGTGTGAATATTGCTAATGGCATTAAGTGTCTTTATCACATCTTGTAAAATGTTATCAATCTTTCTACAGGTGTTAAGCAGGTAAAAGCTGTAGTTTGAGGCAACAGATAAGAACTTTTCCCTTGGATCTTMAGCATTGTTTCCTACTAGACCTTTCCTGAGAGAAAGTGTCAGGATATCAAAGGGGAAAAGAAAGGTATTTTTGAAGCCCTAGGGCAAAAGAGAGAGGGGATTTTGTAGACAGTTGTGGGAGAAGCATTATCAACCTCTCAGAATGACTTCAAATAGCAATCTCTTCTCCAATCACAACCAGACATTTATTATATTTAACAAAGAATTTGCCTTTTTTTCCCTAAATAACAATTTGTAATAATGTAAAAGCTATGTCTTGTGAACTTGTGAAGTATATGTGGCAAGATAGGCAAGCACATTTGAGCCACATACCTTTCCTTATACCATAGGCACCCAAAATAAATGGGTGGCAACATTACACTGGGGCTGGTTTAATGTTCTGGGATCTAATGCACATCACTTGGTTTGCTCCCAGCAAGTGTTATGCATATTTAATAAACAGAAGGTAAAGAAATCAATTTCAAGGCTATAAATGAAAGCCACTATAAAATTCCACTATTAATGCCATGCTGTAAATTACATATGTTATTGATTCCTCTGGCCTCTGTTACATGTGAGGTGACTTGGTGGTTTSGGGCCTCAGCCTTTTATCTGAATTTGGACCCTGCCTGAGGAATCTGTTGGYCTTACTCTGATTCTCCATTTGGGTACAGAAACAGATGCATTTATAGCAAGGAAAAAGATGATACCTATGCCTGGTTCTGGTTTGAACCACAAGTTTATCTTTTCAGGAGCTGAAAATCTGTAATTAAGAGGAACTTTTTTTTTCTGATACAAACAATTTTTTTCTTCGACAACATTATACTTGTTCCTACTCCAAAAAAATAGAGGGTATGACCAAAAGGAAAGAGAGTTACATGTCCTAAATAGCTTAAAACTAGGGGGAAGAGTAAGAGCCCTTTAACTTCTGCACTTGGTCAGAGGATTCAACTCATTTTTAATGCAGGCAAACTCTTTGATAGTCATTTTACAGTCTGGGAAGAGAGGCAGGGATGTACCCAGGGACCTTACTTGGGGAGGGCACAGGAAAGCAGAGGCCAGAAGCTTGGCCCCACGTTTCCAGTTTTGAATTCCAGCTGCCCAACCTAAACTCTAAACCATGGGAACTGCAAGCCAAAACCAATCACGAAAAGAGAAAAGAGAAAAAAAAATAGCTCTGCTAGGAAAAAGCTTTTCAAAATTCTGTGTATATAACCTGATATCTGATATCTGAGCTATCTACCTTCTAACACAAACCACTGCAGATGAAACAGCCAATCTYCTCACACACAGGTGTGTTTTTAAATGAGCTGATTTTATCAGGATTTCAGCCAGAACTTTAGTGTACTGTAGATTCAGTTAAAACATCTTTAATAATTATCTCATATTGCAGTGATCTTCTCGTATGGCCACTCAGCTTTCACAGAGAGTGTTACAGTGTTTTTGGTATACACATATCTAATGCTCTAAGTCTATCAAGAAAGGTAATGGCCACGGAAATTGAGAATTTTTTTTGTCTAAACTAACAATAGGTCAAAACTCAAACACTGACTCTGAGCCCTTTGTATGCCGGAGACTGCAGCCCTGGACTTATGAACCCAAGCTGTGTCTGCACCATGGTGTGGTCCAGATGTGGAAGAGCCATCTTTCCAGATGCCCAGCTACAGCAGTAAGAAATACATGCCAGTTAATTTACCCCGTTTATTACCTGAATCTAATAGTAGTTGTTCAGCCTCTGAACTGAAGAACTCAATCTCAGTTACTGAGATTGACTGATTGGAGTAATTGAAGCAATTTTATTTAACGTTTGCCTTAAATGATCTGGCAGTCTGCTTCAGATAAGATTTCAAACAGTCTCTGTGCTTTTGATCTCAAATTAGCTTCAGGATTAACTCGAGCTTGGTTCAGACACAGTAACAAAATCTCTCAAGTATATCTTACACCGTAGCCATGCTCAAGCCCTCTTCCCGATTCCACCAGCTTAATTAAAATCTCATCTCAAGCCAGTTGTGCTATTGATGGTCTGAACTGTAAGACAGTGCTGGGAAGCTGAGGGGAGAAGCAAAACAACACTTACAGAAACTCCTGTGGCTGAAGTATGGTTGCAGGTGGGAGAATCCTCAGTCCCTCTTTCTAAGCACTGTGATTTCTTGTCTCTCTGGTACACAAAGAAAAGTGTCTGTGAGCAATAAGACCAAGAGACAACATGTCCTTCCAGCACAAGTGACATTAAATTAATTTATATAAGAYACCAGTGAAAACCCATTTCTACCAYTGAAAGCTCAAAACCTGAGCCTTTAAGGAGCTCTYCTTCTGCCTTCTGTTCACRGGACTGCTTCACACAGAAATGCTTCTAACATTTTGAAGGCACACTACACAAGAGGTATGATTTCTTTTAAAATGAAAAGACGTATTTTGTTTTAAGTATTTTTTAACAGCTCTGTTCCTTTGTTTGTTCCTTTCCCAGGTATAGCACAGGTGCTTCAGGGCAGCTCTAAAGACAATTTTCAACAATGGCTTAGGAGCCTGACTCTGGATTTGCTGCACAACATGCCAGCTAAGCAGACAGATGCCTGTTAGAATCAAGTTACATCTGTAACTAACCTCATACAATAAACTCTCCCAGGCAGCTTATTTACAATTTGGGAGGAAAATACACCTYTGAAAAATGTTTTCTGAAGGTATTCTGGCTCACATTTCTCTGTTCATGATTCGGCTTCATGATATTAATTCCCTTTATTATTTTAAATTAGGGAGGCATCTGGGCKCAGGTTTCTAGAAGTACATGGGTGTGAAAAGCTGCAGATGTATGAACTGGTACCTCAGACTTGCTGAAATCTGTCCCTACAACTTACAGCTCTCTATTTATTATTTACCCTTTTCTAGTGTTGAAAGGGGCAAGAAAGACTTGAAAAAGCTGCTCCTAAATAGCAAGATTACTTCAGAAGGTGAGCTTGGGATTCTTAATTCCCTTAGAAATGCTCCACATTTTTTACCTCAGGTCTACAGAAATGTTTGTGTATCACCTAAAACCACAAAGCCTGATTTTGATTAGGCTGCGGGTACCACTGCTAGGTTATTGTTTTAAGATAGCATCATGGAAAAACTTCAGTTACAACCTCATTAATTCAAACACTATCGTAACTTTTGAATGGAAGCATTTTATCCAAGCAAAGGATCACCCCTGAATGACTGTTTTTGTACTGCAGAACCACCACAGCTCTAGGGTTCAGCTAAGGTCTGCATTCAAAGTTATTGCATTAATACTTATGTTATACTGCTGCCTACAGGTCCATATTTAAAATTAGGGTGTTATGCTAACTTATGTTTAAAMAAGGCCCCTGTGCCAAAGCTTAGGAAACAAGCAAGATAAGAAAGGTATGGGAAAAGCTGAACCCATTTAACTTTCCATGGTTATGTTTGTGTATGTAATTGAAATCATTTCTTCCACTGCCCTGAAGCCACCACAGAGGGACTGGTTTTGTAGTGGAGCATCGTATGGGAATGCAATTCCAAAGGAAGACAGGGATTATGGTACTGACCATATTAGGGGTGCAGTGGAGCTASAATGGAACCCTCCACATGACAGACAGGTGGGTATCTGGTGATCTCTCCTGTGGTGTTTGTTGCAAACTGTGATTTCCACTTGTGGAAACTGCACATTTTTTTAAGCAAATGCATATGTATTTTGAGGTTGGACACAGAATACAAGGACAGTCTTGTCCTAATTTGTATTTAAAGATCCCTTAGAAGTAGGCTATAAATCTGAAGAGCTTGTCATGTTGCATCTCACTACTATATTGAAAAAACCAATGACATGTGCCACRTTTMACCAAAATAGAAACATCATTCTTGYAGAGGCTRGAATGGAGAAGAGTMGTTTTCCTTTCCAGTTCAGGTGCATAGTTCTTCTTTGGGTCAAAAACTTTAATCACTACACACATATTTTGAATTACAAAATATTTTCTGAATACAGGAAGAAGAAACTTCAACTTAGTGCCTGTAGGGGAGCCAGACACTTCTKCAAGCTCTTCCTCTTCTCCCTGGAGGACAAGTTGATCTTGGCAACTCTGGACACTGGTGGTTTCAGCTGAAGCTAACAACAGCTGAAATTATTTTCCTCCATGTTCTGTAAACTACGCTATTTTCGCAAAAGGAGACTCCTTTATTTGAACAATTAGCAAACTGACGTTTCCTAATATCATGTAAATTAATAGAAATGTTAGCATTTAGCACTCAAAATCCTCTGCACCCTGGAGGCTGGATAAGGTATTAGTCACCTCTAATTAAAGTTGTCTGATGCCAGGCAGCCCCCAGTGACTGCCACAGTACAGTTTCCTCTGTAATTGTTGGTCAATTTGTTGCAGTATATCATCAGGATTACTGAATTATTAGTCATAATTACAACTTCAGAGTCAATAGCAGTGTCACAGCAAGGGTAAGTAAACACTAGAAAATTATGAGGGATGGAAATACTTTTCTAACAGCTATATCGTATTAGTAGTACAGAGACCACCCTCTGTAACAGCTAGGCACAATGATAAATTCCTACTTGGAGAAGGTGGAGTTGGATGTTTTTGCCTTAATGTTCTGCATTCATCTCAGTGACATCCTCTACAAGCTCCTCTTTGATTCCTGCCCACCAGCTGCGGAGCATGCATGTGGGGTAGTTTAAATTGGCTAAAACCCATACAGTCTGCCAGACTAAATTTTACAGCTACCAATGTCAAAYCATTTGCACAGATCATCCCCCAGGATATATTTCCCAAAGGTCTACAGCTCATTTTCCTTTGGAACTTCTGTCACCCCAAGGCCCACTTTCACAAATGGTCTGAGGGATCAGGACCCACAGCCTGCCAGACAGGTCCCAGTGCTCTATTCTCCAAAGGCCACCTCTCCAAGCACCRTTAACTTTTGATTCCTGATATGGTTGGTAGGGTATGACCTCTTGGAGAATTTGCCCCTTGTATATTTCTGAGAATGGCAACACAAGGCCCTCTGTGGAAGAAGTGTGATAGAAGTGTCTACTCCTTTACACGGAAGAATATAGTATTTCCTGTTACTATTTTGGCTAAGAGAGACACTTCTCAAAACTATTCACAGTTGCAAAGGATCCATTAATTTGGGGAGAGAAAAAAAAAAGAAATAAAAAAGAAGTATTTTTCTGCAGGTCAARTCCAGGACTTCAGGAAATCCAAAGAAAAAATATTTCTCATAAGACATTTCAAGCTTTAYTCTAAGTTCAAGGTGTGTTGGAAAAAGGACTGAGAGTTCAGTGTGTGGAAACATGACCCATAAAGTTCAGCATATACTGCAAGAACCAAAATCTAATTAGGGGACTTGGTCAGGCTTTTTAACTTATCTACCTAATCTCCAACCACAGCCTCAAAGGTTGAAAATGTGACTCTGTCTTTTAAACTGAGAAACAGGTAATTAAAATTCAGGCTGTACAACTAACATTGCACCCATTTAACAAAACAAGAGTTCAAAATATAAGAAGTGCAACTCCACATCAGAGACATTTCTGGAAACCGCAGACTTAACGAACTATCTTCCCTCCATTGGTTTCAAATGAAACAGGCACGGAGGCTTTCTTTGGCACAGCCTAACCCTGTTCAACCAGGTGTGGGCTTCAGTTAAGTTACCCTTGTGCAGGAATTTGAAGACAAACATTTGTAAACTTCTCTTTGTTTGTTTGTGTTTAAAAAAATGTGCCCGCAGTGGTCGCCCTACTGAAGCCAGCAAGGAGGGCTGGAAGAGTAACCCAGAGTTGAATCACAGCCCTGGCTGCGTGTGAGCTTGCAGTCTGCTCTCACAGCCCATAGCCTGACCTGCTGGAAAAATAGAAGCCTGTGGAAGCTCAGGCTACACTGAGATGACAGGTGACTTTTAAGGGAAAAAAMCCCTAGAGCTGTAGCCCTACACCCGTTTCTGGAAACCTGGCCCAAGTCATTTGTGGGAAAGAAGGTGTCGAGCGGAGCTGGCTGGGTGATAGTGGAATAAACCTATTCCAAAACTGTTCAGGTTTTCCAATTTTCTCATATGATCTTGCAATGAAAACAAAATCTTTTAAAATGGAAGGGTGTGGAATTGTGTTGAAACATCTATTTCAGGGTTAGAGAGATCCAGTTTTCAGAACAGACATAATCATAGACCTCAACCTGGGATACAAAAAACTCCCCATTCATCAACACCGGCACCTCTGCAAAATGTTTTGGCATCCAAGAAGCAGCATATTTTAGTTAAATATATTTCATCAAATGTGTTCTGATGAATTCCAATCTTGAAATGTCATTGTGTCACCAGTTTGTGGAAAGATCAGTATTTAAAAAAAACCTCATAAAAATAAAGGACTGGAAAAGAAGCTGAGATGCAGTCAGTCACTCAAAAGACATTTGTCAGCAAAATTAAATATAAGTTCAGGCGTATTCTGTTTCATCACATACTGTTCCTTTTAGGGGTGAGGCACTTAAGTAATTTCTCTATTTTGGAATAAGACTGCAAGACAAACAGTTTATCTTCAGTTTGGCAAAAGAAAGCTACATTAACGTCTATCARGATGAAAGTGGTGCAACCAGGGTATTTTACAGCTTAAATAGTGACTCTGTTCTTCAGCTATGTGTAAACTATTCTTCTCACAGGATGCAATCAAATGTCACTGTCTTGATGCAAGTTCCCAGTAATCTGGAACCCATGCATTTTATATATGTACACCTACATATACACATAGTTCTATGTAGTGCCTATATATATATATATATATATATATATATATATATATATTTATTACCTATATATATATATATATATATATATATATATATATATATTCATTACCTATATATATATATACACATGTATATACACAAGCACGCACGTAAATATAATGTTTGCATGTACACACACACACAGATGCAAACCACATCTAGAGTTCCATTAAAATATTTCTCCTACCTCCTCAATAACCACAGTTACAGTAATCCCTAGAAGGAACAGAGCGGGGCTAAGGTCAGCCACCTCTGATCACCAGTGTTTGTACAAAGTTATTTTATGTTTCATTTGCACTAGAGATTGATATCAAGTTAGAATTTTGGCTCTAAAGAATTTTTATGGAAGAAAAAAGTGTTTGGAAGGTTGAAAGATTTTCCCAAAGGAAAGCTCAGGGAGTAAATGAGAGCTTATTTATCTTTTTCAAGATTTTTCCAAGTTGGAAAACAGGGAGAAAATTCCCAACCACTGCATTATCAGGTAGACAGTGGAGTCTGTATTGTATTTTTTCTGCTGAAATTAATTTTTTTTTTAAAAAGAGGGAAGCAAAATGTGTAAAAGTCAGTCTACTCTTCAGTGAAAATATTGTAATTTTTTCATTTCAAGAGTGTTATCCTTTCACCAAGATTACTTCAAACATGATGTATATTTTTCATGACTTTGAAGAAGTATTTAAGAAACACCTTTGTTTCCATGAGAGTTCAGAGTTTGGGTTTTTATTTATTTTTTTCACAAAATGTTTCCATAGAAAAAAAATTCAGCTTATTCTAGCTTGCGTTTTGGATTCTCTCAAAATTAAAATTTAAAACTTCAAAGCAAGACATCTCCACAACCATTCCTTTTGTAGGATTTTGATCAAAGCCATGGAAATTCCTGGTTCCACCCCATAATAATGAACTGGCCCAGGTTTCATTTGAAATCCAGCTCTGAGGAGCTGACTTACCTATCTGGTTTGCAAGAATCCTGCTGTCTTCACCTGACCTGAGAGCATCTCTGCAGAGCAAAGCTCTCCTCCAACTGGAACACATCCATGCAACACAGTCCCCATTCCCTCAATGTGGGGGGGCACCAATGTTTGGCTGTCAACCTCCTGTTTACCAACCTTCTTCAAGCTGAGAAGGCTCCTTCTTTCTGCATCCTGAAGATCAAGGTTTTTTTTGTTTTTTTTTTTTTTAGCACTTCACTAGATAGCTGTGTTTGCCTGAAGAGACCCTCCCACTTCTCTTTTATCCTCTGAAGGCAGGCCAATTTTCAACTACGGCCTGATGGTTGCCTGGGTTAACCTCTGCCTTGTTTCATGAGGCTTAGAAACCCCAATACACCTTTCAAATGGCATGTCTGATCACAATGCTCCAGAAGATAAGCAGAAAATTAGAACAAGCTTCTCCAGGTAAAYGCCATCATGAAGGTACCGTCATCTTCCAGTGAGGAATGCCCGGCAGGCAGGCAGGTTTGGAGATCACTTGGGCTGGGGACACTGAAAAAGCAGCTGTGTAATAGCACAGTAACAACWCTCTTTCAGTGCTTCTGCCAGGCAAGGCTGCGGTGCTTCCCTCTATAGGGAATTCAGGACAAATATCTTACCAGCACTTTTAACACTTAAATATTGTATGTAAGATATTTAGGTRGTGGTTGAAGATGATGTTACCCCTACGTTGTTCTATATAGCTTATATTCAAGTATTTTAGATTTTAATCTTCTTGTTTCAATTCAAGGAATTTATCCTGGAAGTTTTCCTACTATTTGTAGGATTTTTCTATTATGCTGGTAGCCTCCTCCTTTTTCTATTATGCTGGTAGCCTCTTCCTCCTCTCAGCAACTGTGGCGGGCATGCCACAGTCCTGTGCAATAACACAGGCAAAAAACATGGGATACTGCGCTTTTTCTTTAGTTTCCATCCTTTATGTTCATTCAGGTCCAATTGCAAACTTCAGCGCACAGGAAAATTTAGCTCTTGCAGCTGGTCCAGGCTGCTGTTACTAACTAAACTGTCCTTTGAGTGAGAGGTGGCATCCAGAAGAGCTGTCTGAACTTTCCAAACTGACTCTAGGGATCTAATTACTCCTCTGGATACTTGGCTTTCTGGGGCATAGGTTGTCCTTCCTAAATCAGGATGTCTTCAAAATAAGTACAATTGAAAGAAAAAGTAGAAAAAATACCCCAAAGCAAAAAAAATACAAAACGGAAAAAACGCCAACAACTCTCACCTTGGCATTTTAAGTGATTTTTTTTTAACTACAAAAACATAGGAATTCAGAATTCATAACTAAATCCCCACTCCTTAGTGTGGGATCATTCTCTTGTGTGCCTTTCACAGCTTTCCCCAAAACCTAACCAGACACTGAACCATCTCCTGCTGAGGTCAATGGGATTTAGGCAGATCCCTGTCCCTGCAGCATGCAAGAACCAGCTCCTCTGCACTGACAGCAACTCAGCTGCTTCAGCTGCTCAGATTCATTCCACAGTGTGGCCTGCAAAAGAAATTRTTTCAAGGTGTACAAAGCATTTGCTGCCTGCTGCTGTTGGCAAGGTAAAACTGCTATGGAGATGTTGCCAGGGGAAGGAATAAATAAAATCCCCTCAGGAAAGAAAAGAACACACAGGKAGAGAAGGAGGAGAGGGGTGGGAGGTGTGGGGTCTCTCCTGGGACCCAGCCCTCATTTGGAAATAAGATGAGCTTGCTGTTGGCACAGGGTTTGGCCGAGCTTGCTGATCCTCCTGTGTGCACCCAAACAGCCCTGGATGTGGCTGTCACATGCTGAGGGTTGTCCTTTGCCCCTCTGCCCCTCTGAGCCTTTGTTGTGAGGCCTCTTTATGAAGGTCTTTCAAAAACAGTGACTCTTATTCTACTTCCCAGCATCTTGTTGTCTAAAGGCACGTCAAGGGAGGGCACCYCAAACCCCCTCATTTTTGGGAGCACTGTGCAGCACCACAGCCCCTCTGCAGACACGTGCATGGCTGGGGGAGAGTCTCCCCTGGGTCTGCCCACTGTTCGCAACACCAAACACACTGAGGTGCTTTCTCACCCACGCTCATTTGATGATACCCATTAAAGGTACAAGGAACAGGACTACAGACATTGAGGCAACAATTTTAAGTTCTATAAAATCCCCTTCTTATCCCCMTGCAGCCAAATCTGCCTGGACTGTGCTGAAACAGCTTTGAAAGGGAGCAAAACCATGCAGGGCAGTAAGCTGAGAGATGGAGACCAAAAGCCATGGGAAAGGTCTGGAGCCTGATAGTCCTTCCCTTGATCTCAAGTCTTAAATTTTCTGTTGTACCCACGGTTCCCCCAGAATATTTTTCTCCAGATAACACAGCAGGTATACCCATGGTCCCATTATAGTAGCAGGAATCAAATGAGAATCCGAATGTAAGAGTTTTAAATGYTCATGCAATAAAATGGCTAGATACACAATCTTATTTTTCTTCATTCATTTTGGGGTCATGCATATACGAAACTTCCTCTCCTGTAACTTGTTTCAGAGTCTCCCACAGAGCCCTCCTGCAGATAATCCCAGCAGTAACAAAACAATGCTGTCCTTGCTGAATGACAGCACTGATTCTTGTCACTCTGCTGAGTGGGTGCCTAAAACAGGCACTTTGTCTCTCAATTAATTATTTTCTCATCACTCTCTGAAAAGAACACGGCACCTTCCAAAGAATGAGACTGAGTATCAAAAAGGGATATTCCCTAAAAGTTTACAATTCACTTCAGTATACCACAGATTTAAAAAATACAGTTTTTCTTACCTATCTTCTTGAATTGAATTTTTCAAATTATTTAAATCGGCTCTTTGCCTCAGAGTAACTGTTGGTTCCAAAGCACAGTTTTATGCGACAAAGCTCACTAAAAGACAGAAAAAATACATTAAGGTTACGGCTGGTTTACACACTAGGCATATTTTCCAATTAAGTTCTCTTTGATCTGATAATGCAATGCTTCATTTTGAAGCAAGTTCTACTATTACTACTCAAAAAGTGTTGCCCAATGTCACACAGAGACTCTATTTTTCAAATATTAATTCACACCATTCATTTTAAGGACATGTTTATAGAGGGTGAAAGGAAGTTCAGATAAAGTTGTTGCATTGTGGCAATATATGAAATGAATTGTTTTAATAGGAAAGAAGTTTAAGATAATCTCTCGGCCCTGTTTCCTTTACTGGTTAAACCCCTTCGGTCACGTCTGTGAGGGCAATGCTGGCCACTTTTGTTTATTTTTCTTTAATTGAAAATTTTTAACCCTGAAAGTAAAGTTAAAGGAGAAAAAATTAGTCCAAGGGGTTTCATGCTATGCCAGATGAGTCTATTTTCCAGTTGCAGATGACTGAGTAAGCAAGTGATGATTTTTGCCTTTCCCCATTAATTTCTGTGTTCTGCTTGTTGTACCCAGCGTCTACAATGAGAAGATTGGCATTGTCATGTGATCTACAATGCCATCTACAATGATCTCTGGAGCCAACTCCAGAGATACATAAGAGGAGGATCTATCTGTAGCCAACCAGAAAAATTGTAAAGCTGATGGAAACAGGACAGGCCTGACAAGAAGAGAGGAACTCTTCAGAGGAGCTGTCAGGTAGAAAACTAGACACGAGGAAATTGCACAGCACAAGTACAAAAGTGCAACACTACCTTAACCTATAATATAAATCTTAGAATTTTGGTGGTGAAGTCAGAGCAGAGGTCTGAAATCCATAGGCTGTTTTCAGCCCAGATTTCCGTGGTCTATTTTTTATGCAGATAAGAAGAGAGTTCCCATTCCTGGATGACTGCCAAAATTGTCCTCCATTGGTTTTGGTTTTTTTTTTCCACCAGAGAGGGCTAGACAATTAGCTATATAGCTACTTGTGATTTTTGTCATATACTGGAAGTTGAAAATAAGAGGCAGACTAGCCAGACAACACCAGGTTCCTACTGATCCCTTATCTAACAGRCCAGAAACCAGGGACTGTTTCCAGTAATGTCACCTATGTTTGTCTAGGTTTTATTTCTCTSTAGTCCAGGACAGAAGCTTGGATCAAAGGTCCCTGCTTCCCATACAAGTGCTCCACAAAGCTGAGGAGTCTGAGAGTAAGCCCTGCTACTGCAGCCATGCTGTATCTGGGGTCTGAGGCTGCTAAATCAGCAGGCCTGGAGCTCACCCAGGTGCCTGCTTTGTGCAGACACGTCACCAACATGCCCCACATCCACCTCTACAGAAAGGCTCTGGCAACGTGCACATCTGTCCTGTGGCTCATCAGGTACAATGGGTCACCCACCCTCTGGTTTGTGAGAGATCCCTGAAGAGGCTAGGGACTTCCACGAGGCATGGACCTTTCATCTTGGACCATGTAGGGACAAAACCTTTCATCGGAKACTGTTTCTTATCTCAGACATTGCAAAACATTATTAGCTCAKCTCCAGGTAGTCAAACCTGACTGGAAGGCTTTCTGCCAGTTTGCTTGTACCTGGCAGCCTCTGCCAGACCACTCACAATGACACCCTTCGGCCACAAAGTATACAAGGCATAATGCACAATGCACTTGAGCGTTAACAGAGCTGTTACTACATGGATTTAGTTATGTCCATCACACTCTCAAGGAGCCCTTGTAGACTTCAATGGGCTCTTAAAGATTTACAGTAACACTGAGGAACAAACAAAAAAACCCCACGGCTTCAYTTCCCAGTATCAAAGGGAGAATTTGCTGATAGCACAGCAGCAAGCCACACAGACTGTGAGCAAACAAGCTCATTTCTTCATTGCCTGTAACTTACTTTTGTTGAGGTACGTAACTTTGAGCTTTGATAAAGGGAAATGTTGGCAGGTAGCTTCTTTTTATGCTGTTTCTGGAAATCCTGCACATGTAAAAATTTGGTGAGCTGGCCTGACTAATACATTCGTGAATGCTGAYATTTAATTCACAGTTACTGCTGAGGTATGACCTGAGTTATTTTCTCAAGACCACAGTCATGTTCAGTTCTGCAACTGAATTGATTTTAACGTAAGTCAAAATATTTTTGTGTTTAGATAGGACAGAGAATTGTATGTATACTTTTGCCCAGCAAAAGGACAGTTTATATCTCCACAGTTGAGAGCAAGTGTTCTCTGGTGTTTGTCTTCAAAGTACCAAAAGAAGACACTTCAGTTGCATTAGGCTACATATAAAGGCATCTGCCAGGGATGTACAGTAWCACCTCTGCATTAGTTCATTCATTAGAACCCTTCCAGTTCATTTTTGAAAKTGCTGTAGAAACACAGTGAAGCAAGCGTGCCAGGGGACACTTTTGCAAGGGTACAACTTCTACAACTTCCTTGTTTTAATTATCTAAGTGGTAGGTGGGTGGAGCACCTTCATAATTTGCTTTTCTCTTTTATTACTGAAATAAAATATGTGAAATATCTGAGGGTGCTGGGAGAGAGGTTGCTCTTATTGCATTCCTTTGCAGGCAGCATGGTTTTTCAGGGACACCTGTCCACATGAAACTCTGTAAATGCTTTTTAACAGGTCCCCAGGTAGTGGAAAGGACACAGCTGCTAAAGAGCGCTAATGGCAGGACAGCTGCTTGGCTGACAGAATTGGAACCAGCATGGTGCATGTGCTGGGACTGTAAACAGGAATGAATTTTCCTAAATGCTTTATAAGTAAAAATGYTTATTTTTGGAATATTAGCAAAATAAAAGGAGTTACAATGTTCCTTTAATTTTTAGTCAAAACATAATGACATGCAGCTTTTAAGAAGGTTTATTTTATAGCAAAATCACAAATTGAAACAAGGTGGCTTAGAAACAACTTCAGAAATACCACAGATTTCTTCTAGATGTATACATAWAACATGCTTGGGCATTTATTTTTTGCCCTTAATTTGCAGTAAAATTGGTCATGAAACTCTGCTTTCCAGAAACCACGCATCAGGTATTGAGAGCACCTTTCTGTCTGCCAAACCTGTCACTGATGGCAAATGCTCAGCCTATGAGCAAGAAGGTATGACAAAGTGTGTGGAACAGGTTATTCACATACTGAAAAGATGAAACACAGATCTTGTTTCAAGGACAGGCACCAAGATGAAGACCCCTGACCCCCAGCCATAGCCTACCCCAGCCTGAGTCAGAGCCATCCAGTGCCAAGAARGTGCCCTCTTGTGACAACCTCAGCACAGGCTCAGAGACGGAATTTTGAACCCAGACAAACACCAGCATTAGACTAATTGTTAACAACTGAAATTCCTTTTGGAGTGTTGGTGAAACAACGCATTCTGTTTGGGAAGTTCGCCTGAGGACAGCAGAATGCAACCCCCTCGCTACTGCCCCGACAGCRCTGCAGTGCAGCACTCCAGCCTGGAGGATGAGCAGTATTTGCCTTGTCCTCTTGAAATGCCATAACATGTTCCTACCTTTTTAGGAACAACAGASACATTCTAAAATCTACCTAGACTTCATCATGTTTCCCAGAATCTCTCAAAGGCATTTTTCACTGTGCATGCTTCACCAGCCTCTCATCAAAGGATGAAAACAGTGGGTCTATCACTTGTATATAGTTCTTCACAGCTTCTCATCTTGAGTCTAAAGCTACACTTGGTTTAAAGTTATTAATTGCCTTTTTCACAGCTGGCACCAGCAGCCTTGCATGTTGACTGAAAGTGTGATGTGATAATTAGGCAGGGTGAGGAATCTTTGTTAAATTTTGTTCTTTGGCACTATTTTGCCTTTGATCTTTGCTGCTCTCCTTTCCAGAGGAGTTACAGCATTCCAGCAGAAGACAAGGGTGGGCCTTTCATCACCCTGGGGGAAAAGCTTTGTCCTGTGCCCCACAGAACTCTGCTCTCAGTCTTCAACATCCCATTTGGATGACTGCTATGTGCTTGCTGGAGAGCCTGTGAGGTGCCTACAGTCAGAAAAGCATGAACAGCACATCCTCCACCAAAACACAGATCACCCCAGCAAATTAAAAGAGGAGCAGGAACAAAGTTCAGTAATGAAATAAACAAGTAAGCAGGGTTTTAATAATGCCATTTCTCCCTTAACTTGATTGAAGATTTGTATTTTGCTCTGCAGGTCWGAGCAATCAGTGGCACAATCAATGTAACATCCTGCAAAACCTATGTCCACTTCTCTCTTGGACTCCAAAGCTGCCCATATTCTGTGGTCATACAGGTAGTTAACTTGAGCATTCTGTTGATTTTTGTTGGCCAATTACAAACCACTGAACAGATGGTGTAGAAACAGTTATATAAATTCCGGAATAAATCCTAGAGCATTTATACACTTATGAATGAATCACTTTCCCAAATGTTCATTCTTGGGCCTTTGTCACTTATAATTTCTTTGATATCTGGCCTTTCTACTTGTGCACCCTATTCCTCTCCAGATCTGGGATGCCATGAAATGGTAACCAACACAGCTTGTGCACATCATCTTCACCTTCCTCTGGGCAAATGTGCAAAAATTGCAGTAGGAGAATTCACGTGACTGCTGGGAGGCTGACGCTGGTGCAGGAGCAGATATCTGGCTGCTCCATCTCTTATCTGATAGCTAGCATGTTGCTGCTCTTACCCCAGAGATAGTTCAAAAGAGTAATTCCCTTTAAGGGTWTAGACCTCCCTTTCACACACAATGKGCTGAGCCACATCACTTTCTTTCCCTCTTATGGCAGTCTGCTTTTCCCCTCTTCCACACTGCACTCCTGACTGCAGCCAGCCCTATCTGAAATTCAGGAGCTGGGATGCAAAGCAGCAGCTCCCAGGTTGCTGTCAAACAGCCACAGCAACAGAAGAACAGAGGTGGAATGGGGCAAAGAAAGCCCCTTTCTTCTCAGTGCCCAAGGATTATGCAGGATACACAGGGCAGTTTTTTTTTTGTGGATTGGGTCAAAGTTGTAACCCACTGCCAAGATGCAACAAAGACAACGCAGTGCTGGGTCACACTTACACTGGGCTGTCCACGGTCTGTSACAAGTCAGTCCTTCCTGTTCTTCTGTGGCTTAACATTCTGCGGTAAGTTTTAAAGGAAAACAGAATTTCGCCCTGGGAGTGAGACAGGCAATATACAGGACTAGGTAAGRTCCAGCACCACTCTAGGATGATCACTGTTTTCCAAAGAAGTTAWTTTAAATACATTTTCCTAAAGTGTGGCTCCATTGTAACTGGAACACCATACATCCCAGCTAACTGCATGCTTTCCTGGCTCTCCAAACCATTGTGGGTTTTTATGACATCTCCAAATTACTTCTACTYCACAGGTACCACCAATGGTGGGACTGATTTCCATGCCTTCAGTGAGTGGCACTTAAATCATTCTTTTTCCTAATGGGGCTTTTGTCTTCATGCTTTTARTTTTCCAGAGGAGGGTCTCTTCTGTTAAACTTTTGTTACAGGCAACCAGACAGAACCAGACACAGAATAAAGGGCTCATCTGTTCCATGTTYCAGTTTAAGCACCTATGTTCATTGGACTTTGAGTGCTATACACATGAAAGGGAGAAGGCAATTCACAGGTAGGAAAATGGGCCACCAGAAGCTCCACTGGGGCTGAACCTCTCTGAGATTATGCTGAACTGGAAAAGGTATAAAAAAACTTCTTTTAATCTGAGAGGAGAAAAAAAGTGATCAGAATCTCTTCTTGCTTCTGACAACAGTGCATTCTGAAGCAGCTGAAAGATTTTTAGATTTCAATTAATCCAGACAGCAAGAMGTGAAATCACATCACAAAGATATGAAGCCTACTGTACACTGSTGGAAAAATTAGATGTGAGAGATGGTAATTCTTGAACAGAGAATACAAATAGAAGGAAAAAAATAATATCTGTCTGCAACAGAACCCAGGTTGTGGTTATTCTGTGGCAGAACCCTGGAGGACACATAAATAGACCTTGAAAACTTGCTGACATTTACCCAAACAAGAGAACCCAGGGCACCTACCTGAGAAAACTGATAGATGACAAAAGAGTGGGAACAAAAGGCAGCAAAGCTRTTTAAGTTGGAACCCAGCAAGAGATGGCCTCTGTAACTTGAGACACTCTGCCAGCTTGTGCTTATCATGATCCTGCCCAACAGCTCTGGGCACATGCAGCACTTCCTAAGACAGGATTTCCTCTAGCTGCACTGGGGTTAATTTCAGGACACAAGAATTATATCAGAACATGCAAAGGTTTAGTTCACCTGGATYTATACCAAGCACTAAGTTCAACAGAGGCAGCAACTTTGACTRTGGGAAAACCAGTGGAAGAACATGATTTGAGCCTGGAGGAAACCTTGGGAAAAAGAAGAGGGGTGCTAGACTGACAATAACAAGAGTCTCTGTAAGGGGGATGGGGGGGATGCTTCAGTTGAGTTCTGCTTCTTAAAGACTAAGGAGACATAAAAATATTGCTCAGAGTAATGAAATATGTATTGGGAAATTTGTTGCTTGTTGGTCTGATGCATCAGGCACAGTGTAAAAAGTTGAAGMCCCAGAAGAATTAAAGATGTGAACTGCTTATGTATTCGAAAGCATAACATTTGTTCTAGTAAGTTATAATTTCAAGTTCTGACAGCAAAATACTGTCACAACTGACAACTGATGGCTTGAGACATCAGGAGCTCTATCAATGAAAGAAGACTGCTGCAATTTGAAGCCATGGATTGAAAATATTTSATGTTTTTACTGATAGAAGCCTTATGAACTTCGAATTGACAGTCAGTTCTTTATTGTCTTTGCCAGACAAACATTTTGAAAAAAACACGACTACATTTATTTTTTCCCAGCTACCAAACATGATCTGSAAGGCAAATTTAAGTGAGGTTGAYAGTGTAGGCACATGCATTTCAGCCWTCAAGGAAAGTCTAGGGTAACARACKAAATTTGGTAGGAACAAACCTAACTTTAAAAGTCTTGTCTAGATGAAATATGGACCATGAAATAYGTTCTTGCTGGAACAACTGCTCAGGATGTGACCCCACGGAGAGTGTAACAGCCTGTGGTTTGTGTTACAGCTATTGGGTTGCTGGGGTTTTAAGTGATATTATTCCATCTGAAAGAAATCATGGGACTGAGAACCATGCTTTAAAGGTTTAAGCTAYTCAGGCAGAGACTCCAGGTCTGGGTTGAGATTCTGAGGCTGTTGTCAACATTGGGCACAGCCAGTTGGAAATGCATATGGGAGAAAGTAGTTCTTTCATAAATGCCTTCAGAACCTATACTCTGAAGGCCAAAGTCTGGTGATGAGATGCTGCTGCTGTTCAGGATCTCACCACTGACATAGGGCATGTGCCTCCACTTTTGGTATGCTCCAGGCTCAACATCTGGAAAACTGAGAAAATTCAATGAGCTCCACAGAGATGCCATATGAAGATACTGATAGCTGTCAATGGCTTTGACTTYTCTGTGTGTGAAGTACACCAATTGCAGAGAGTGGCTGACTACAATAAGGCAGGATCAGGCTTTAAATAAAACCTGTATTACTACTGACTGAGTAGTGAAATGAAAGCTTTAGAAGCAACTCTCTAAAGTGTCACTAGTTTAAGCTGATAAGCTTGTAAAGGAGCCACTTGGGAATTTCTTCATACAACTTTCCCAGCCAGAAAACACCAATTTAGTGAAATATATCAGTTATTGATTTGGTTTCTGGTGGGGTTTTGTGGGTTTTTTCTTTGGTTCTTCTTTTGGTTTTTTTTTTTCAGTGTTTTGTTTTGTTGGGTTTTTTTGTATTTTGCTTTGTTGTTGTTGTTTTTGGGGGTTGGGTATTTTTTGGGTTTTTAGTTGTTTGTTTTTGTTTATTGGGGGGGAGGGTTGGTTTTGTTTCATTTTGCTCTGTTTTTCTGGAAACCATCACTTTAGATAAATTCTACAACGTACAAAGTATTAACAAAAACAGAGAAAAAAACCTCTTAAAAAAAAAGTTCACATAATTAATTTCAAGTTCACACAAGTAATTTAAAAATTACTTTTGTTTGAATAATCTTCATAGCTACCTGGTAGTCATGGTAGAAAAGTAAGTCCACAGCCCAAGGGAAAATTTCTGACTGATTACTATTGGGATAAAAGCCATGGTTACAAAACCAATCTGGAGGACAGGAAAGCAGTTCCTGGTCCAGCACCAGGCATGGTAACATCAAGCAAGCTGCTGCACAAGCACAGAATCACCCATTTTTAACTCTGTGGTCAGAAAGAGCAGGGATATTCATACTGGTAAACTGAAGACATGTTAAACATCTGTGGAATGGCACAGATAAGTAATTTCTTATTCTCATAAAGTAAAAGAATATACTAGTGAGGTAAAGAAAAAGAAGGAAAACAAAAAGTTTAGAAATTGTGAACCCATGACTGCTTTCTGAATTGATTCCTTTTTTTGAAGAGTTTGAATGGGACAAAGGAAGGAAAGTTACATACTGCTGTGGGTAACAAAGCCAGCAGGAAGCATGGGTAGCAGTCAAAAGAACAGACACGATAACACTTACCCAAGTTCACACGCAGCAACAATATTTATTACCTCTTCCCACCCCTGTCAAAAAAAACACAGGGACCAATAAGAGTGTCAGCATTAGCAAGGTASTCATATAGGAAGGGATTAGAAAAAGTATTGCAGCACATCAARATCTGAAGGAGCAGAGGCAGATGTGTACCTTCCTTCAAGAGAAGGAAGTGAACTTGAGATGTAAGAGAGATTTGCCTGGTGTCAGTCAAATAGAGAGGGGTACAAGCCTCAAAATCCATGTTTCAGAAAGCTACACTGACCCACAGCCCTCCTCAGCAGTTATAATGGCAGAGGCTGGGCTATAAGCATCGTGTCTGAGGGCAGCATATCTGAATTTAAGGCAGTCTCTGAGTCCTGGTTTCACCAAGAGGATGCTCTCCAGAGTCACCCTTCTCGGGTACTTCTGATTCCAAATTGTGGTTCACTTTTAGTGAGAATTGACTTTAGAGCTGTGTACTCTCAATGTATGGAAAATACAGTGCAGATGCAGGTTCCAAAGAGTCTTAAAATTTAAAAATAGTTAGGGGCAGGGATCTGTTTTGGAGCCATGTATATTGAATAAAGATGAGCCATAGCTTGCAAAGGAGTTGCCTGCTCAAGTGTTCATTCATGTAATAGATTTTATGAAAGCTCCACTACTCTTAAAAAAAAAATGAAAATTATATCTATATTGTGTCAGTTACWATAGTTTTGAAATTAGGCTTCAGTCCCTTTCTCTTTTAAAATTATTATCTCTGCACTTCCTGGCTTTGACTGGATGAAGAAATGCTGGAATAGAATGAGAAATTACCTCTTCTGAAATGTTTCCAACAGAGCTAAAAGCTGTCTGTATGAGAAATCTTTCAAGAAAATCTGTCCTCATCTTATTTCCAGCTGGGCTGCATYCAGTTCCAAAAGTACTTGCTGATGGTGGGAGAAAAGTATCTGGACACAGACAGTTATGTTATTTGAGCCTCTGAATTTTGGATTGTGAATACAATCAACACTAGAAACACCAGAGAGATCTGTTAARGACAATAACAGAAGGGAGCAGTGAATTGAGACAGCTTCCTCTACTGAGGAAAGGCCACCYGGCCCCTCCAGTCCTGCTCTTACTGCCCTTACCACTTCACAGATGCTTTTCCTGCACTTCCCAGCCTCGCCTCTCCCTCACCTCTCCTCTTTCAAAGGCAGCAGCTCATCATTTCCTACCAGCTTTTGAGGTGTTTCATACACCTTTCTCTTTCCTTCATGTTTTGAAAGCAGTACCTGCCACTGCCAGCACAGAGCTACTCGATGTCCTTTGAAATGCCTCCTAAAGCTCTTCCCTGCCATCACACCTAGAAAAAACTGAGAAGATTCTCCCAGGGCACTGCTCCACAGCCCAGCATACAATAACCATCATGTAGTAGTACCGTTTTCCCATATTCCCTCACCTCTTGGTAAGCACTTACTTGGCAAGCCTGAAGGAGGSTCTGTTTTCTTATTCTGTTTATACAACACTGAGGTTCTTATCTGTGGCTGAGTCTCCTTGATCCTATCATCACACAAAAAAAAAAAAAAAAAAATAAAAAAAAAAATAGCCAAGCAAAACCATAAAGCTTAGTTGTTTGAATTGCTTTCACACAGTGCGGAAAATTCATTATTTGATACTACCAGAAGAGACAGAATCTTGTTTCTATTATTTTTTTTACATTGCTGTGTTGTTCCAGGGTTTTTGTCAACAATCCCTGTCAGTTCTAATTCTCCAAACCSGCAAAAATTTGGGTGGAAATCCTGTCTCCACTGAAGTCAAGTGACGGATTTCCATTGGCCTCAATGGGCCTGGAATTCACCCGGTCACAACCTAGAGAAAGAATATTTGTAGTAGCAAACCAAATAAATATATCCGTGTTCTTCTGTGAAAAATCAATTTGAGACCCCTTTTTCCTGGCAAGAGTTATGCATAGCGATATAATATGAGATACAGCAGTACTYGGAACAGGAAATGACTGTGGACACATTGTCAGGGCAGTGCTGTGCTATGCCAATGACTGAAGAAGAGAAAACTCATAAGAACTCGTTAAAATACTCCAGGAAATAAAACAAAATAAAAAAACAAACCCAGAAATAAAATAGAGTGCACAATGAAAATACCATAGTTGAAATTTCTATGAGCTTGAGAGGWAAAAAAGAGATGGGAAACTATGCTGAAAGAAAAATAGTACTGCATGTTGGCTGCCAATGAGGTGCCAAGGTGTTGCCCTTTGCAAGGGAAAGAAAGCATCCCAACAGAGATTGTCAAAAACTAGAGTAGCAACACAGCAGAGTACCTGAGCTAACAGCAACCCTAAAAAATATCTTAATATGGAAATTGGCTACAGGATGGAACAGCTTTGTTAGACATCCAAAGAGTGATTTTCYTATTCTATGGAATTAATATCAACTGAAGCATGTGTGTGTGTACTCAACAGATCATATGAAACAGAAAAGGACTCTTTCATGGGTTATTAATTATGTTTTGTTGTCTCAACATGGGCAACTAAGCCTTAAAGGTAGGAGGCCTATGCCAGGAATACTAGAAGCAGAATATCACTGTGAATCAAAGGACATAAAAGATATTGTCTACATCAGATATCAATGATACTTTCAGGTATTTAAAAACCTTGCTTAAAGAAACAACTACTCATTATACTAAGTCAGAGCATTATACAGCAGTGSGTAGCTAACCAGTGAAGTGAGAAATAGCCCAGAAATATGAAATGTGTGTGTACAAAACCAGTGACTTTGTGCCTGAATGTGACTAGAGGCACTCTGCTTATATACATATGACAGACACAYCTGTATTTTGGGGGAAGTGACTGACCACGTTGTTACCTGCTCACCAATAATCAAAACATTTCTCTCGGTCTCCTACTGTTTATTTGCTTGTTTTTTTTGTTTGTTGTTGGTTTTTTTTTGTTTGGGTTTTTTTGTTGTTGTTTTTTTTTTTTTTTTAATTGGAAGAGTAATATACTTTCTCCACAGAAAACAGGAATTTTTGCAGGAATTCTAACACCATACAGACAAAAATATTTCAGGTGAGTAATTTTATAATTACACATGAGAGAATTACTACTGGAATGCCAGTTTCCAACAGAAATGTTGAATTCCCATGACAATTTAAAGTAATTATTGGASCATGAGACACATTCTTGTAACATGAGCTCAGCAAGGCATAGTTTATATCATATAATAGGGGATATATTTGTACAGCATAAGAACATCACCAGAATCAAGTGTTTCATCAGAAGTGTAACTGTCAAGGTTCCAAACTGCATTCAAACTGATGATCATTTATATCATATCAGACATTTATATCATGTCCACGTATTACAGACACATTCAGTCTGTAATATGCTTATTCACTGCAGTGCATGTTGCACAATTCTAAATTCCTCATTCCAATGGATTGTAAAATGAATTTTCATTTTTTAATACTTCCTTACTTCTTCTGAATGAAGTACTACAAAATARTTTCTGTATATATGCTTCTAACTTTTAAGATAAATTTTTGTGCATTTGATGTGTATTTGATATGAACACTCTAGCAGAGAATTTTTGCTGACAGAAACTCAGTCCCTGGGCACAGTCTGTGGACAGATGTGTGTTATCAGTGCACACAGACCARATCTGTTGGGGAAGCAWGCAGTACTCATGTGYRCTCCACTCTTACACAACAGTCCACRTCATTAGGCCAAAATGGRCTTGAAGGGCAAATGGCTRTGACACATATAAGGAYCAGAAGAATATATYTTTTAGCCCAACTGCAATTTTTTATTKRTGTTTTTYTCCCTTKCTTAAGCTGTGGCTCATATAYCTGGGTCTTCACAATTGTTCCRACTCCAGAAGAATCAAGCTTCYTTGCTATCCAAAAAATTGACTTCTGTTTTCTTTAGCTTTTAAAATGTATTTTGACATGAGAATGTTCTTCTTCAAATGTCATAAAAATACAGAGTTGTTCRTGAAAGTGGATGACTTCTGACCCTCAGATCCAGGATAACAGCTGAAATACACTATCATGGCATGAGACCTGAAATGTTGTTTCTTTTCTTATGAGTCCCCCCTGAATCTCTCCCTCACAGTTCCCAGCTCTAAAAATTGTACAACATGGGTAGACCTTACAAGAGTCTACCTAGGAAACTTCCATCCACTAGATGAATGTGCATTGACTGTTGTATCCCAAGTCTTTAAAAYYKAAATACTTCTAATTKMATTTTGATTTAATTTTTATTYTTTAATTTTCTATTTTTTCTCTCCTTAACTAGACCAAAGAGAGATAAAATCCCAAATGTTGACTTTTTTTTTAATCTCAAGAAAAATAATTTTAACCTTAAACATGAGAATTTAATAAGAGCTTGTCCTTTTCCTTCTTCCTTGCAATCCTTTTTATCTCCACATCACAATTTTCCTTGATTCAGACTGTTGTTATTTCACAAGCTTAGCTGATGTTCTGGTAGCAACAGGGTAGTGAAGAGGTGCAACCAATGACGAAGGGAATTGTGCTATTGCCTTTGTGGCACAGAGGCAGCTTTATTTGCAGATTGGGAGAGTTGCTTTATTTTAATTTGTGAAAGAAAGGAGGCAAAAGAATAAATGATACAAATAAAAAATGCCCCTTTGCTACTGTGTACATACCCATATCATAAGGAAAAGCTCCTCTGGCAATGAACTTTCCAAGGTTACTTCACACCAGTAAAAGCAGGAAGGTAACCATAGACAGCAAATTAATTTATTTGTATTAAATGCAGCCTTTCCTCATTTCCTATGTMAAAAAATTATGCTGTATATTAGCTGTAGTGCTTGCAGTAGGAGAACTGCAGTCAAGAATTAGTACAGAAATTTTGCAAGCACAGGCTCCCATGCTGTGGGTTTTTATTCTCCAGCACATGGAATGGGTGGTTGCTTTATCATGTGAAGAGCAGAACCAAGCTCTCACAGCAATGATCTGCATGATACCCACTGAGCAGGCAGCACCAGCASAGCTCTTGTTAAAATGAACACAGACAGAAGAACTCCCGTGAAGTGCAAGACCAAAGCAACAGAAGCARAAGTGAGCTTAATTCTACAATAATAAACCTCAGGATATCGTTGCACTTTAGGACTTTCTGCACTTGATGTAAAACTGGCACAGGGCATGAAGAAGTAAAGGCAGATGAGACTTTGCAGGTCTATAAAACACAACAAAGTAGTTTGCACTAGTGGGTACAGAGAGTAGAATCCTGATGTCTCACTGATGAGAGCCTTTGTTTCAATTGAAGGGAAGTATTTGAAGGACCTGAGTACACAACCTCACAGATACTCAGCCACCAGAGTTGTTTATTTCAGTGAGCSGTACAGAGGAGGGAAACAGAAGAAATGTGAGCTAATGAGAAATAGRTGAATTAAAGAAACCCAGTCTAAAAAAACCTTGTAATAACCTAACATAAGGAGAGACACCCTTCAAAGCTGGTTTTATGTCTTTCTCCTATTCATTTAGATATTTTACAGTCAGTTCAGTTATTTTCTTTTATTATTCCTTGGGGAGTAATAAAAGCATATTCCTGGCAACTGAGTTTTTTGCAGGATAAATAGATGAGYGAAGCCATTTCCTTAGGCACTCCTAATCACCCTTTTCAGATACTGTTTATGAGAAAGTGTATTTACAACAGAGAAAAAGTCTCAACTGATGAGAAAACAAAGACACTCTAAGTGTTACCAGTCCTTATGCTGAGATCTGTCAGCCSCACATAGACCACCAAAACTTCTGTAACCATCATACTATTTTAATTAACATACTGGCTATTTAAGTCTATGTATCAGTGAAAGAGAAGAAAGTTGTGATACACAGCAAAGTAGAACTCCCTCCACATAGCATCAGAGAAGGCCTAGCAAAGTCAGACCATTTATGAAGTCTTGGCACAAATGTAAAAAAAAAAATAGTCTTAAACTAACACATCATTCTTGAACTTAATTCAAGGTATGTGTTAAGAACATATCCAACAGTTTTCACTTAGAGCCTCTGCAAATTCAAAAATGGTGAGTCATTTTCCCAGTAACCAGTCTGTGATTGCGTGCAAATAATACAACGTAATAGGTGATTACATTCATCTGTAACATAGAAAGCAATGGAAAAAAAAAAACAGAGGACTCCTGACCAAACAGTGTTTTGAGAACATTTTTTGATATCAGACACAATAATGATAGTCAGGTTAACAATATATGACTAAAAGATAGYTCATGTCTTAGAAGCACCAATATTTTATTAAGCTATAGATTAGATTGTTCTCAACTGGTTTGTTTGTCCCAGTATCMCCATTGCAAACCATGGCAGAGGGAGCATGAACACCTTGTGCTGAGCRTGGTTACCTAAATATTCTATTGCTCCACACCAAGCAATACTTGTCCTGGCCTTATTATTTTTTTTTTAATGATTGATACAAATGTCACACAGCAACATGGCTCCAATAGTGCTTTTGAAGGAGACGGAAGTCCTTTGCAGAACTTTTTTTTTATGGCATACCTTTGAGTTTAGGAGACAGGATTACTTGGCAACACATGCCAATTTCTATTCAGATTCAAAGTAATTTCTCACCTGTGGAATGCTGAGAAGATAAAGAAGATAAAAGAGAGTAAAACTGGAAATAGAAATAACGTAAGATCYCTTATTGTATATGTTGAATGGGAACCCTCTAGCTAGCACAAATCAATGCCTAAGTCCTAACTCCAACTGTTATTATCTTTCACAGACACAATAGAAATTCACTACATCCACAGACATGAAGACAGAACAAATGCTCWTTTTCTAAATGAAGGGGAGGGGGGAAGCAACCCTAACCCCTCRTTTTCCTCCTCATCATACAGACTACAAATGTCCCTGTGTCATCCTGTCAATACTGATGTCAGTGTGCACACAAACACATCTGTCTTCTTTATTTATTCAGTCATCAAAATTCCAAGTCTGCAAGCTAGTCATAATTATGCCTTCCAATGAGGCAGGCACCTGCCATTTACTCTACCTTTTTCAATTACATCTAATTGAAGACTTGAGCTCAAATAGAGGAAGGGAGACAAGAGTTCTTCAAATTGTCTAAACACTCTGCTGAATAGAAAAAGAGAGGTTTCCTACCACAGCTTAAAAGAAGTCCTCCAACATGACTGGCATAATAAAGAACTGGAATATGAGATGCATTTCCTTTTTCTAAACAACCTACACACCATGAGGATGTTTTTTACACAGGTGATGGCAACAGACAGAAGAAAATCCCCCTCACCCCTACACTCCTCTCTCCACATCYCCAACCCCCCATCACTGCTGAAGTTAAACTATTAGAGAATTTTTTTGAGAACTTGTCCTGGGCAACTTCCAGTAATTTTCTCCTTTCAAAAGCACCCAGATGATGGAGGACAGCATGTCAGAAATGGAAAAAGAAATTTAAAAAGAAATCAAGCTTGTATGTGATGATACAGATGAGAGGACTAAAAGTATATTATCCTCTCCGAGGGCAGCTGTAAATCCCTTGACAACAGTAATCTGATAGTCCCTGTGTTGGAGTAACCTTCTAGGAATTGAAGAAGCTGGAAAAAAAAAAAAAAACCCAGCTGGCTCCACTTACATAAGGGATGTAATTAAGCCTAAAAGAGAGGATGATTTYAGTCTGTGTGATCTGCATTAAGAATAGATCCCTGAGAGCATTGYTGAAAAGGTACTTCTGGTACTTGTGTGAGTGCACACATGTGTCTTGGGATTTTTCCTTTCCTCAGACAGTGATGCAGAAGTTTCCGTCAAAAGAGAGTAGGAGGGTATCATTTGGAGAGAAGATGAAAAGAATCAAAGACAGAAGTCCCTCTATCATGAGATGGAAGAAGTTGACCACGTTGGTCCCTCAGATTCATAGCCAAGAAACTACAGCTAACATATTGGTAGTAAATGCAATTAATTATGCTAAAACCAAAATGGCCAGGTGGGAACTGCTTTACATTAGTTAAGGGGGACCTGGTGGTAAACTGTGTAACAGGAAATACAGAGTAGTCAGAAATATAACAACTCATCATCAAATTAGTGATACATCCACAAAGATGCACCAGTTCAATCCTTTAGTTAATTTATAATCAGAGCTAAAAAGCTATTTTTAATTGGGGATATTACTACATCAGAACTTCCTAGCCCCATTACTACCTTCCTAAAGGCAGAGTGAAACTGAAGTGATCATATATTTAACTTTAAGATGATGATGAGAGACATTTAGACATTGAGAACTCTGTACATARAATCTAAGCTAGAGAAATTAAATACAAACAACATGATAGAGTTGTCCTGGCTGCTAGAAAGCTGAAAGAAATTGATGCTGTTGAATAAAAGCAAGGAAGAACTCGGCTATTTTTCATTATATATATCATCTGTTGGAAAATGCAAACAASTCTGTCAAGGGAAGAAGAATAGGAGATTCCCTTTTTCTGCCTTTCTACTCAT
Source organism: Malurus melanocephalus (assembly GCF_030028575.1). Classification (NCBI taxonomy): domain Eukaryota; kingdom Metazoa; phylum Chordata; class Aves; order Passeriformes; family Maluridae; genus Malurus; species Malurus melanocephalus. The sequence continues at coordinate 926,388 of NW_026623441.1, read as the reverse complement.
TTTTTGCATTCTACGGAGAAATGTAAGTTGATGTAGTCATCATTAAATGGTCTCACAAAGCCAATTCTTTCAGACTTTCCTGGACATTCCAGAATACCATTCATCAATGGGTTTTGTGGAGAGTGCACTGCCATGRGCAGAAACCTCAGGGGCAAGTACACTGCATTAACACCACCAGCAAGTAGCTAAGCTGTGTGCACCTCCTCCTTTTATCCCCTGCTTTGAGGGGCAAGAAACAGCAAAGAGCAGTTTGCTTTCCTAGCCASATGTTTCAGTGGAAGAGATATCTGCCAGGCCACTAAAGTACAGCAAGGAAAGAAGACATATTTTGTTGCTTCTAAGTGTATACTTCTACTGTGTAGCCTCTTTATGTAATATATAAAGAAGATGAGAAGAACTTGTTTTGTCAGTTATCACTTAAATAGCTCTCCTGAAGTTCATCTCTAGTACTTCTTTTTGGAACACTGCATATTTCTTCTCCTGCTTATTTATTTCTCCTAATATCTCCATCTTTCATTAGTATTTCCAACCAGTTYCTGAGCAGATGACACTGCCTCTCAGACAAGGGGACTGACATTCAACTATTTTAATGTGTGGATACATGTTGGCAGTGATGGGGCGTGCCATATTTGATGATACAAAACAAGCAAAGAATCACGATGTTCTTTAGGATTACTTAAATGCTTTGAAGCAGGTAAAAGACCAGGTCCTGGTTTTTACAAATAAAATAGGAGTACAAATTCATTTGAGCGATCATTCCATTGGCCAAAAAAATGCAAAATTGGTGACCTTTAATGAAGTGACGTGAAAGATTCATTTGGCTTATTGGCTTCCCTGCCTATTCATTCATTCATGCACTGGGGAAACTAAAGCATGATTTCACWAAATCTGTGTCATGGTTTGTGTGCSGGTGATACATGCAAGGGGATCCATGGACACAGTAAGCAGGCACATCCCTCTTTCCTTCACCTTGCTAGCATCACTCTCCCTTTCTGTTGCATTTTATCAGCCTGACATGAAGAATAAAGGCACTTGCTTCACTCTCTTTTGCTGATATCAGCAAAAAGACTAGATATTTGAAAGCACAAGTTAGTCATGTCCACAATGATGACCAAGTTCAGAGAGAAACTGAGAAACTGTACTCAAATCTTTCCCTCTGCCCCAAAGGTCTGAGCATTAATCYAGTTTAAGATGGGGGAGCAGGGGCACAGAGAAGCAAAATTAAAAAAAAGCCCAAGTGTACTGAAGTAGATAGCAAGCGATGCAGGTGAGTAAACCAAGATGATGTGGCACAGCTCTATTGCATGGAGTGAGAAATACGGGATTGCTGTGGTGGGTTGAGGGCTTTGCAGGTGTATTTCTCTCACAACACAGAAAACAGATTTCTGACCTTTTATGCACAAATGTTATACAGAGCTAATTATTACCTTTGCAATGAGAAACACTGCAAGTAAACTATCTGGTATGTTTATGTCCACTATTAGACCCCTYTTCACCTCAAATGTAGTGCCCAACAACACGCACTGAGCAATAAGAAAAGCCAGAACTCTCTTTACACCTCTTGTATTAAAGTATTTAACACATTGCTACTTACTGCACCTCACCCTAAATGAACATTCACTGCTTCCCTATTCCTCTTATTTAAGGGTCACTGTTACTTCAATGTTAAAGTAGTTTCTTATTAACATACTTCAAATAATTAGGATAATTAACAACATTTGTGGTTTGCCTCCTATATGGCTTGCTGTTTCATTGCTTATTTTCAAGAGGGGAACCTTGTTCATTCTTTTTATACGTATATGGACTATAGTTCCATTTTTTTTGAACATAACACAATTAACAGAGCTTTTGTAAAAGTCTCAAYAGCCTCACAGACCCATACTCTGTGGGTGAGACTGCATTTAATACAGTGCAAGCAGAATAAATAAAAGGTAGGCAGGGTAAACTGAACTTTAGCCCCCAAAGCATGTTTTTACTCTTAGAATGGGACAATCCCCTTTCATGCTTGTGAAAAGGGGAAAGGAAAGCATGGAATGTTCCTTAGGGCAGCAYGAGGCTGCTCCAGAGCTCAGTGGTGAGTCCTGCTGAGGGCTGCCCTCAAAGGGAGCAAAGAGCCAGGGATATTTGCATGTCCTGGATAGGGGAGCCTGGTTTAACAGGCAGTCTGAACATGTCACTTCCCATCAAGAGCAGCRCTGAACTATTGAAACATCTAAAAGACAGATGCAGCAGGACAAACACAGTGCAAGCTCCATGCAAAGCAGAGAACTGCTGTGATGATGCCAAGCTGYATTGCCACCAAGCTCTGACAAGCAAACACCTGTCTTATGGAGGTAGTTTAAGAAGTTACCTCATGTTGTTACATCCAAATGCACAGTGCTGCTTAAGAATATTAATATGTTGGCTCTGTGCAGCATTGTACTATGTTGACATAACCTTAGTTTCTCCCTTGCTAGATGTGTTCTCTCTTCCCTCCTTTCACTGTTTCACATTGCTTCAGATGTAATTTGTTTCCTGAGTATTTGGTTAAGGACCTGAACGAAATGGGGTGGCACAAACTTTCCCAAGGCAATATTGACATTTCAAGTGTGGTGAAATAGTGTAATATGCAAGAGAGGAGACTGCAGATACTACAGCAAACGGCAGGTTTGTTTTTTCTAGAAATGTTTCATTTGTTCTAGCAGGTGTGTCTGATACCTTTTGCATAATGATAAACCCACACACATTCTTCATGCAAATAGTGACCCAAGAGTTGCTCTGAGTTGCTTCAAGTAGTAAGTGCGTGTAACAACCTGCACTTACATCCACACTGTATGTTTACAGAGCATTCGTACAGTGCAAGGTAAACAGARCCCATTGTGCCAGGGCAGGGACACACAGGGCTGCTGGAACAGAAGGGCCATATCACAGCTAACAAAATCACAGAATCAGCCGAAATTGTCACAAAAGCTCTTCAGTGATACTGGGAGAGTCAGACATCTTATCTTCTCCTTTCTGCAGCCAGAAAATATTTTTCTCTCATGYGTTCTATTTGAAATGCCTCACCTATATTAACTGTTCCTGTTCCACAAAGGTTTGGAGAGCAAGGTAGGGGAGCAAATGTAGAGGCTCACCTAACATGCTGGGACCACTGCTCACCTGGGTACCTGCATATGCTCCATCGACCTGCCTTAGAAACTCAGCCTTGGTCAGTAGAGAGCTTCTCTCACCCTATCTCACATCTGCTAGCTTTCTCTTTTCTTAAATCTTCCAGGTGTTGTGCCTCAGCGTTCAAGAGAGCATTTCTTATAACAGCTCTCACCATTAATTAGGTCAGACTATTACTAAGAGCTTCTTTTTTCTTATTAATGATTTAATTTCACAACTCAACCTAATCCTGATAGGTTGATGGAAATTTTCTTAATAGGAAAAATAAGTAAGAATGTTTGTCTAAATGGTTATTCTGCCAAACATGTCGGTGAGCCACCTTATTGATGATTCTTCAATCCACTATACTTGAAAGAAAGTRGAAACGCAAGTAATAAAAAAAAGAGGCATTTCAGCTTGTATCAATGCCCTAATGCATGTAAGTCTGCTTTATTAACACAGAATTACCACTGTACGTGTAACTCTGATGCACTAAATGTTAAATGATCTGAACTTTCTACCTCAAGTCTGGAGGTCAAATCAGCGCCCGTGTTTGATGCAGGACATCCACACCATCGTGGCACCTATCTGAGCTTAGAGATTGTGAATTACAACAGATGCAGACATTTGCTTCCATCTCTGTTGTACTTTCCCTTTGGTCTACAAACTGTGTTTGACAGTAAATAGTTTAGCTTCGCTCATTTGATCTTGCACTGAAATGAACTGAAGTGCTGACATCACTCACCACTGAGCATTAACCAGAGCTGTATCCACCCGAGGACCAAGATCCTGACATGCTTTTCAGACCACCTGAGTATTTTTAATGCTTTCAAGACAGTCAAACAGATAGCTTTAAACAATGCAAGTCATCTACAGTGGCAGTTCAGGTTTCCAGATTTGACTTTGCACGGGAAAATACAGGGAGTGCCCAGTCAGCAGAAATGTGTTTGCAGAGGCTGACACCCCTGCACGGAGACAGGGTGTCTGCGTGAGCWCCCAGCCTAGCAGCAACAGCCCTGCTCCCTGTGCCTGTGCTCCGCTCCTGGGCTGCCAGGAGCCAGGGAGGATGTGCGAAATGGGCTGTAACTGCAATTCTTTAGGAGGCTGTAAATGGAAGGTTCCCCACCAGGATGGAGGTATGATCCCTAGGGAGATTTACTTTGTTTTCAATGGGGTTGGGATTTCATCTTATAATATACTTACGACTCTAAAACCTGCTAAACTGCACAGACATTTGTTAACCAGATATTTAATKGTGCTTCATGCAGAGCATTCCTGTGAAAAGCTGGACTCCCACTACAAATCTGTAAGTATTTCATGCCCATTTGGGTACAGCTACAGTAAGCAGAATGAGCAGAATGAGTAAACCGAGAAAAATCACATGGGTTGCCTTGGACAGATTCTAACCTCCACATCTAATCCCTCAAATGTGTAATGAGTTTTGTCTTTCCCTGTGAACAGTTTCATTCATTTCATAGCATGCAGTTTTAGTAAAAGCACTAGAATTTATCTCAATATGACTAAGAAAAGTAGCTAACAATTGTCATCATGCTTATCTCTTTGGCATTTTAGCTTGAGTTCCGACTAATAAAGGACTATTTGAGATTTTAACAGAAATGTAAATGTTGAAGTTTCACAGGTCATTGAGTTTTATAATATTGAGTCATTGGGCTATTATACATTGATCGAGCAAATAGCAAATGGTGTGACTTGCCAAAGAGCATTGCTCAAATATTGACCAGGAATTGATGACAGTCGGCTACTCTCCAAGGACTACAAAAGTTAACAGGAAATTTCTACCTGAGGCAACTGCAAGCTTCTGCCTTAAGACAGGCAGGTTTTTTTGGTTCCTTTTTGTTACCATCTTTTCTARTCTCCTCTGCTACATCCAAACACTCCTTATCATAAACAGAAATGTACTTKGAGTAAATGTTTTCATTTATGTMAWTTTTTTTAGTTTATCTCTCAGTCATCTCTTCTTTCCAACAAATCTATATTGATTTCTTTAATTAATCATATTCATTCCTTTTATTATATTTCAATATTTTTATTATTTTAAAAAATTTAATTAACCATATGTATGCTATAAAGAACGCAAGGTTGCAAGGACAGGTAGCCTGGAAAGAGTATAGAGATACTGTCCGGGATCATGTTAGGAAAACTAAAGCTCAGATAAAATTAAATTAGACCAGGAACATTAAGATCAACAAGAAAAGCTTCTAGAGGTATATTAAAAGAAGATTTGGGAAAATGCTGTCCCTCTCCAGAAGGAAACAGAAGATCTGATAACCCAGGATATAGAGACAACCTCAGTCTTGACCAGCAAGTGATCCAGTCACACTGCCCAAATAGCAGAAGGCAAAGGCAGGGACTGGAAGAATGAAAAACTTATGTCTGCTGTAGAAGACTGGATGTGAGGGCCTCTAAAAACCTTAAGGTGCACAGGTCCATAAGACTTGTGACAAGATACATCCACAGCTCTTGAAGGAACTGGCCAAGGAAATGGCTAAGCCACTACCCATCATACCTGAGATGTTGCAGCAGTCCAGCCAAGTTCCCATTGGTTGGAAAAGGGGAAATATTGCCAGCATTTTTCAAAAGACAAAAATGAAAGGCCCAAGGAACTGAACCCCAGTCTGGTCAGTCTCACCGCTGTGCCTGGCAAGGTTATGGAGCAGATCTGCCTGGAAACTATGCTAAGGCATGAGAAAAATGAGGAGGTTGTTGGTGACAGCCAGCTTTGACCAGATCAAACCTGACAACTTTTGTGGCCTTCTAGAAGGGGTTACAGTGCTGGTGGATAAGGGAAGAGTGACAGACATCATCTAACTGGACTTGTGCAAAGCATTTGACACTGTCCCACATGACARCCTTGTCTCTAAACTGGAGAGACATGGATTTGTGAGATGAACCTCTCAGTGGATAAGGAACTGGCTCAAAGAGTTGTTTTCAAGGCCTCACTGGTCCAAGTGGAGACCYGTGACAACGAGTTCTTTGGGGTTGGTACTGAGACCAGCGCTGTTTAACATCTTTGCCAGTGACAGAGTGGGAGAGTGGGATCAAGGGCACTCTCAGCAAGTTTGCCCATGACACTAAGCTGTGTGGTGCAGTACCTAAAAGAGATCTTCAGGAGAGATGGAAAGGGACTTTTGATAAGGACATGTAATGATGGGACAAGAAGTAATGCATTTAAACTGGAAYAGGGTGGATTTAGATTCAATTTTGGGAAGAAATTCTCTACTGTGAGGGTGGTGAGATGGTGGAACAGGTTGCCCACAGAAGATGTGGGTGCCCTTCCCTGGAAGTGTTCAAAGCCAGGATAGACAGGACTTAGAGWGGCCTGTTCTAGTGGAAGGTRCTCCKGTCTGTTGCAAGGAGGTTGRAACTAGATGATCTTTAGTCCCTCCCAACCCAAACCATTCCATTATATCAAATAAAACAAGAATGCCAATATTTGCACCGTACTGCTCCATTGTAAAATGTGATTTGTATACAGTGCAATGCATCTTATCTTGGAAAAAAAAAAAGCATTAAAGCTTCTAGCATGATCCTATTTGATTTTTACTTCTCCACAGTCATAACACTGATACAAAAGAACATTTCAACTCAGAAAGAAGAAATAGCTATTTGAGAAGACCTTGTCTTAAATACCACCTTTTTGTAGGACAGAAGACACCCCACAGGAGTTTCAAAATATGGTGCTTTTGTAAGACTCTCATGCAGCTGAGGGTGGGAGCACACTCTGTTTTTCAAAATATACAGCTAGAGATGGTTACTCCTGGTTTGTCCACCTGGCTCAGAAACAGTGACCTCACCCATATCCACGGAAGAATGGGCTTCATTCCCCCATCACCATAAAATTAATTCCCTGAAGAGGCCATAAGGTAGTTTGGGAACCATGTTCTTTCCTATGAAAGCTATTTCACACTACTTGGAACAACCAGATGATGTCTTGGCCAGAGACTGCTCTTGGACATTCAGCTGGATAGAGGAAACCAGTGTGTTAGTCCCTGTTCTACAGCCTATTTCATACTTCGGTGCTGTATGTTTAATACAACAGACATCAAAGTCTTCTCTCCCATGTGAGTTGTTAACATGAGATCATAGATCTCCTTCTTCATTTTAATTTCCTTCCTTTTAAATCTAATGGATGTTGAACTAGTCCACAAAAGCCAGCCCAATTTCACCAGAAAAGCTGGGAGGATGACAAGACACTACAATAGGTCACCCAGAGAAGGGCTGTGAATGCCCCATCCCTGGAAGTGYWCCAGACCARATTAGATGGAGTTTTGAGCAACTTCCAAAATCACTGCCAGCAGAACAAGACWCAGTGTCAAAATTCTCTGTGGTAGAGAAGGAACTGGAGTCCACACAGTCAGTTTTGTACAATGGGTCCCTGCATTGCACACACGCCTGTTAAGTGACCTTTCCACACAACTGGGGCTGTGTGCAGACTGTGGCCAGTTGGGCGTTTGGATAGCCAGCCACTGGATCAGGTCCTGMACACCATGAGATGAAGAGAGCAGTTTATCCATGAATACACATGGTTTAMGCACAAGACAAGAACCAATTTGCTGGTTACTCTGAGTGTGCTGAAGGCCCTTGGCCAAAACCAGGTCTTCAGGCCAGCAATTAAGCTAAGACTTCCCATTACACTAAAAGGGGRCAGCCTGGCCATGCTGCTGTCTGTCCTGTGGCTCTTCCCAGCTGCTGTCACACCATCAGGTAAACAAAAGGAGCACCTCCCTAGAGTCAGCTACACCAACGTATCTCGAGAAGTGTTCAGTCACCACCAAGAACACAGTCACAGAGCAATTGCAAATAAATACCTGTCAACACCTGATCTGTGAATACCRCATTGCTATCCTTTGTGTAAAATGCCAAAAGCTTTCCTTTGTACTTTTAGAGATTTGCACTCTATTTTAATTCTTATCCAGGCTTCCTTAGAGTTCTAAGCCACTGTCTAGATGAGGTTATATTCTGCTCCTGGTTTGGGAGCAGAAGTGTGCCTGGAACAGCTTTTGCAGTTTTCTGCCAGCAGAGGATACCCAGGACCAAAGCTTCCCACAGCCTTGAATGCAGATCCTGCTTTGAGGCTACAAGTACTGACATCTCCTGTCTYTGAACTAGGAGCACACATATCTGATGCCACACTTCAGTCACCTCTATAATTTGGGGRCATAAAACTACTTATGAAACTCTACCATTTTCATCCAGGCTTGCAATGTTTTCCAGCAGCAGGAATTTTGCACTGCCAGTGTTTGAGGTTTTAAGAACTACTGCACCTTGCCAAGTACATTTCTCATGACACAGGCTCATGATGGATAGATCAATAGATTCTTGAATCCTCATATCCTTTTCAAATTACTACCTGAGATATCTACCTGAGTAGGCCATCTTATCTGATAACTTAAACAAGCAACCTGTCTACACTTTAATTGTTATTGAGGATTAATGTTGTTTATAAAATGAAATCAATACAATCTCTATTGCTTATTAACTGAAACATTCTAGGCTCTGCTCTGTTTGCTTTGCTTTTCAATTAGTTTCTATTATTTTCCCTATTGGCTTTTAACAAATAGCTGTAGAAATAAACTTAATGGTTGTGAAACTGTTATCAGAGTCAATAAAGTCCCTTAATGGAAAGTCTTGTATATTTAAATATAAAAAAGAATCCACTGTTTAATCATTTGACATTATGAGATAAGTTTATTACTATACATCTGTTCTGTGCTGGGCATTGGCTTTTTTTAAGCTAAGCAATTAAGGGTTCTTAAGGGTTACTCTAAAGTTCAGATGTCAGAACTGTTGCTGGTCGCTACGTTTAAGATGAACAAACTCTACAGTCTAATAACTTTTGTTAAAAAATTGCAAAACTGAGAATGGGCTGAAAACAATGGGATTGCTAGAAATGTAAGAAATATCATCCAGTTACGCTACAAAAGTATTCTCAACATTGTGCAGTAATTAAGTATCTGGAACATCTTACAGACACTGCTCATGCTTCCTCTCCCATCYCAACACGCAATTGGATGGCTGCACTTGCCAGGTTTTGTTCCTCCCCTTCAGAATGGAAGAAGAGCAAAAAGTGTTGAAGGATGGTTTCTCAACTGCAGATATACTCCTGAAGTAGGATCTAGAAGGTTAGCAGGTGAATGTGAAGGAGAGATGGACAGGTAGAGCAGTACTGCGGGGCAATGACAAGTCTCAACAYACAGCACATCCCATTCCAGCTAGCATCAAGGTGGTAAAAATCAGTTTTCTCAGTCATTACTTTTTGCTCTTTGAATGAAGAAAACTTTTCTTCCACATTACTCACGGKGTTGGTGACAGAAGTGCATTTGCTGATGGGTTTTTCAAGCAGAAACTCTCGGTCAGTGGGAATACAGTTGTACCYTTATGGATCTTTCCTGCAGCACAATTTTACACATCACTGCACATAGCCAGAGACACCTGCAATCCACACTCTCTTGGCACACTGTTTGTGGGCTCTCAGAAGTTTAACTGGACGTGGCCATGAAGCAAGCGAAGTTACAGGAGAGCATTAMATAATGAAGTGACGAGTTCACACAGGCCAGCAGCTTTGCCTGCTGCAGCTCAAACCACAGGCACCAAAAACAAGTGGCACAATTCCTGCACTTCTCTATAAAACAATTCTGATTGGGCAGTGTCACCTCCACTTTGTGTTCAGTGCCATAAGCAGAGAGCTGGTAAAAAGGCGTGATGTGGTTGAATCAAGCTCAGGAAACTGAGAAACYTTAGATGCAAGTGTATAACCCCCAGCACAGACTAACATTTTGCTCCTGGGAGCGTACTCAGAGCTGCACATAAGTAAAGAGTTTTAAAAGGCAGTACAAGCAGTGTATAAACTATCAGTGCAACCTATCTCAGGAAACGTCTGCACTCCCCTGGCTTCAAATAATTCTGTTTGCAATCACCAGAACTGTTCCTAGCCTTCKCACAGCACAGATGCATTCCAGGGTAGGGCGAGGCAAATGGTTATGAAGCTTACTCAGGTGTCATTTATTTCATGAAAGTTTGCTGGTTATTATAATCAAATGTCAATTGTCTGTAATTGTGGCATGCAATGGAAAATCCCTACTTAGGACGTGCTCTGCCACTTGCTGGTGAAGTACACTAACCCTCAGCAATGAAGCAATACTGAAAAAAAATAGTTTTGACATGTAAGAGGGTCTAGGAGTATAATTAACACATTTATTTTGGTTTTTTTTCTTATAGTTTTGCTACAAGGAGACCACCCTATATTTTAAAAGAAAGGTTCCATGCAGAATTTAAGAATTCTTCCTACCCAGTTCATTTACTAATCTAACTACTAATCAATCAAACTTTCTGCTTTAACAGCCTATGTTTTGACTTATCTTCACAAACATAGATGAATCTTGAAGAGATCTTGCAGTRCACAAATATATCAGTGGCTTCTAAGTAAGGATCAGAGCATAGAGCACAACGAGCTCACCCCAGGTGCTGTTAGAAGAAAAAATTCTCTGTCAGAAAACTTGCATTCAGAGCTTAAAAAATAAGTAATAACTACTTTTAAGAGGATTCTGCTCGAGAAGAAAGGAAAAAAATTGGATGTCAGAACTATGAGTGATCATTGACACTGGGCTGCAGGGGGCAGGAAAGATCACTCAGTATTTTAATTCTTTTTTTTCTTTCCTTTTGAACAAAGCAGGCTAATAGATTTTACATCCATGTATTAACTGTATTATAATATTAACCATATTGTTCCAAGGAGTTAAAGAGTGTGTAAATGGCTTGACAATGCTAAAACTGATAAAACAAGCTCTTGAAGAATACTAAGAAAAATTTCCAGCAGCAAACATCTTTTTAGCATAAGAGACTGTCGAAAATAAAAGCACTATGTCAGTTTGCATTTTTGAARCTGAGGATGAAAAAATTAATGTCTGAGTCTAACCTCTGGGTCAGCTTGCACAGAGATGCAGTAGACTTGCCATCACTTGCAGATGAAAGTTGGAGCTCATTTACTTTCTGAAAAGATGGTGCAGTTCAAGCAGTCATATTGGGCTTGATGCAGAAATCACATAAGCGATTTTATAGCTTGTTCTATGCATATGGAAAAAATATTATCTGTATCTACCGTTAAATCTCAGAATCTTGTAGAAAGAAAAGGAATTAATAGTATCTCAGCAGTCAAATAATCAGGGCAGATTATGAGAAGATGTACTTGAAACATTAAGAGGGGAGAGAAAAGGAAGGAATTTCCGCAAGGATTACATTAGCATGCCAAGTTGGTCTAATATTCCTCATTAATGTTTGTATTCTCTGTGCACTGAATTTTTTTTTTTTTAAGGCTGGCCTACTGTAGATGAAAATACACACAAAGAAAATGTGCAAAGCTTCCTTGAGCCTGTGCCCGAAGAATTTTTACAATTCTGAAATTATCTTACTGATTTTAACTGGCACGCATATGATAAATACCCAGATTATATGCAGGTTTTTTAGAAAAGCCGTATTAGGCTGGTTTGTAATAATCACTCCAGTGATCACATCAGCCCTTTTAAGCACATGCATTGTCACTTTGTCTAATGAGAAGTGACATGAATATGAGACCCAGAGGGACTTCTAATTTTTTTCCTACCACGGATTGTAKGTATCACACATATATACAGTGAAGAATAAAAATTATGGAACAAACCTAATTAAAGGTTTATGGGGAATAAAGGTCCATAACTCTTAAAGAAAGTGTGTATGCGTAGGTGCCTCCATAAAAATATAATTATACATGCTGGTCATTTTGAGAAACCACCTAATTGGCAAAATTATTTAATTCTGGCTATTCAGATCATTAGCAAAAGAGGACTTATTATTGTGTTTATTGGTGTAATAATACAAACTTTTATATTTGCTTGTAGAACTGAACAACAATAGTACAAACATTAATCCAAGGATTAATTATTCTGAGGTTTAATGTTTTCACAGCTTGAACGAACATGATTTKAGCTATTATATTACAGCTCCCCTCTTTACCATCTGCATCTATTCACTTCTTTGGACTCCTGTGAGTACAGTTTAAACAACCCTGACCTTTGTTAAATTACTTGGTTAAGGCTGATTCAGGGGCACAACTTTATTATTATTAATATGCACGCCTGCAGGAAAATTGGAGAAATGCTCTGCAAAACCAGCATTTTATTTAGTAGAGAGAACAACAAAGTATTATGGTTTTGGCAAAATATGCAACTCTTCACTCATAGGATGGAGAATAATTGGTTAGAAGCTCTTCAAAAAAGGGATTGCAGAGTTATAAAAAGCAAGCTGAACTTGAAATTACAGTGCTGGACCTGTGAGCAAGATTAAACACAGCCTGAAATTTTCAGAGAAGACATTTCAAGAAAGTGTCTTATAATGATATACTTCATGCACAAAGCACAAAAGTGGTTGAAGTTCAGCACTTAACTGGCAACCAGCAAATTACTTTCAGAGCGTATTAATGGCAGTGGYTAACAGTTATTGCAAATATATAGGAATAAAATAACATGAGAACTCAACAGAATATACTCCTACATAAAGTGAGATACCCTAAGTGACCATAAATGCAAGGTATTCACCAAATTTACAGTCAAAATACATTTTGCTAAAAAATGGCCAGAGTAATGTATTGGCTTTCAGAGGACTAGAAAGATCAGATCCCTGTTGGTGTCCTTGCAGGGCAGACACCTCCCTAACTCAGCTTTTACAGTCTTGGTAAACAAAAAAAGCTCACTTCAATCACACAACCTGTGGAGGAGAAGCACAGAGCACAGCAGCTCCAGGAAATATACAGAGCAGAAAGTATCATTCAGATGTCTAGAGAAAATGCAAATATGAATTTTATGGGCTTCTGCTCTTGGATGGTATGTTTCTCTATGCTTAAAGTAAGTAATATATTCCAATTAATATGAAAAGTTGTATTTGATGTATTTTTTTATGTAAAAAGAAGTCAACAAAATTTAGGAAATGATCAGTTGGCCCATGTTTAAGTTGACAGCCCAAATATCACATTTTCTCTCTGGATCCCAGCTTGCTCAAAATATTCTCTGTATTGTTTCATTTGGTTTGWTTTCTGTCCTACTCTCCTAAAGAAAAACAAGTGAAATTGGATGTCACAACACAGACTCACAGACACCAAGTCCAGTTGCAATGTCAGCGTCCACCCTTTTGAAAATATCAGAAATGCCTGCKAATAGTTAACCAAAAAGTTACATAAAATGCCACTATGTATAATTAAAAGATCTACCGAATTCCTGGCAAAATAGTGTGGCAAAATTTCTCAYAAAAAGTGGCAAAAAGAAAAAATATTGAAGCAAAAAACCAACTGAACCTAGAGGGTCTCCTTAAAAGCCTAATTTTTATCTGAAGCTTTTTTTATTTTAAACAATAGGATACAAAAGACACCTTACAAAGTTGATTAAACTTCATCATGGGTCACACACCCAGCTGAAGGGGTATTTTTTTGCAMTAGCAACTCTGGAAATGACCTAGCAATACTTGGGAGCCAAAGAACCCTGCAGCAAGAATGGAAAGAATAATATCCTCTCCAAGCAGACCCAAGGATCCTTTTGTGAGATGCCAGTTCTCTGATGGAAAGTACCCACATTTTTCTGGATTGGCCYGCATCTCCAACCCCTTCTCTCTTCCTACCCTCTGGCTCAGCAAACCACTTTCTCCCAAGTCCTCCCTCCACAACACCACCTGTGCCAACACAGCTTCTGAGCCTCCTGGGGGAGTGTTTTGGCTCTACTCTTGGCACCTCTGTGCTGAGCCATGGAGAAAGCAGCTCAGGAACAACTTTTTGGGGAGTAACTGCCATGTTCAGCACTACCAGGGCACCTCAAGTTCTGCACTGAAGGGGAAAATTGTCTTCTGTGTTGGAACAGTGAAGAGTTGGTACCCTGCTCCAACCCTCAGCTTCTGTGATGGCTRATCATTCAAGGCCATTCCTGATGGACCAGATGGTGATGCAGGTGCTTGGTTTCACCATTAAAAAAGCCCTGTACAAAACAATGCAATTTCTTCCTTACAGCACACGCTTGCGTGCCCTCCTGAACACTGCTGAGGACACTGCTGGACTGGGTCCTAAGAGAGTGAACCCAATTTATGACCTAGCAGAGGAAATAATCTGGGTACTACGTGTACTGTTGGTGCTGGCCTGGTAAGAACATTAAATAGAGAAGACTCACTGAACAAGACTGAGAGAACTGAAAGCTACAAAAGTCCAAAAGAAAAATGGCAAACACCAACAGTAACAGCAAGCTTAAAGTGAGAAAGGACAGCCAATTATGTGTGCATTTGTGATGTGGCTCATAGGAAAAAAATCCATTACAGTTTTACGGTATGCATCTGAAATAGTACTGCCCARAACGACACAAAATAGTACAGGCAAAAGGAACCTGAGTATAGCATTTATCTGGCAATTGCTGCCTTGTGGACAGACAGAGAGATGTTAAAAGAAGCCAGCCTTCCATGGGTTTGCCTGGCACACAGTTCAAAATGACTGAATCCAAAGTCGAATATTGGGACCTGCCAGATCCAAAGTCTAATACTGGGACCTGCCAGATTTGATCCAAATTCATATGATGTGTTCTTGCTTTCAGGTACCTCTCTGATCTCACTGAGATTTATCATGTCATCGAGGTCAAATGCACATTGCTGTGCTACACTAGGACAGGACCTGAGACACCAAAAAAGAAATGGAAGTTTCCTGAAGAATACATAAGAAAACTTTGCTGTGACTTGAGAAATTTTTTCCATGTCCTGGATTTCTTTTCCAATGCCTCCAGCTAAATTAAAAGCAGAAAGCAGACAATTTTTCAGCAGTTCTTTCAGCACATTATAATTAGAGCTCATTTCATCATCTTAAACATCCTTTAGTCAAGTAAAAGCCAATTTGACTGCAGCATCAATGACTGCAATGAACTGAAGTTATATAGCAATCCTCATTTGCTTGCTTCGAGCTGAAATTGTGTATATTCACATGACCAGCACCAGGGCTGTGACCATAGGGTACAGACTGTCACCCCAGCACTTTGCTGTGTCTGCTGGCTGGGTCACCATGATGCCACAAGTTTTTGTTAATAACACTCTCACTKAAGTCCCTTGAGTGCTGATAATTATGGTAACTCCTGCTTAACGTTTTTAAACATTTTTTTGGATACTCTCTAATAATGTGGGAATAGTAAGCTATTAAAGCTATGTTATTTCCARTTTGCCAACACAGTGTGCAGCCTTGGAGATACCAAGGTCAGAGCTAAATCCCTCTATAATGCTTTTAAACTTGGAAAGACGAATCCTTGTTTTCATYGTATAAAGAATTATCATTGCACTGAGGAACACGTTGGTGCAATTTCTAGCTTGACAGACTATTTATGTCAGACTTGATCTTGTAAAGGGTTTCTACAACAAACTCCTCCTGAGTATCTTGGAAGTTCACATAAAGAACTCCTGCAGGATTTGAGCTCTTACTGATTTTCCCTCTTTTAAATTCCCCTACCATCTTCTGYGTCTATGTTGGAAACAAAACAAAACCATATGAGAGGAGAACAGCAAAAGAAAAAGTGATAGGTGGAATTTGATGGCCCCTACAGATCTGTAAGTCTGACTGCTGTGTATGCAAACACGTGGAAACAGATACAAAATAGTGTAAAATACAGCTTGGGTTGATTAAAATGGGGCCATGGCTTTAAATCTTTCTCTCAGAACTGATTTTCTTGGAAACATGGCAGATTAATGTCAAGTCCTATAAGACATCTGATGTAATGACATATACGAGGTTGCTCTTTTTAAAGTAGAGAAGATATGGATTAGCAGAATTACAAGGCAGGTAAGGAGATATAGGGGATATAGAAGTATCCAATGTTGAAAGGGAATTTTGAGAGACCTCAATAACATAAAGGAAATTGGAGAGGCTCTAAGAGCCTTGATAACAGGAAAAAAAGTAGTGAGAATAATATTTAGTGGTTCAAAGGAGAAGAATCTCCACTTGGCAGGTGACAAGTATTTCTGCTGTAGGGAGATTTAATTGATTCTCACCTACACTGTGAGCCCGGGGATTTGCTTGGAGTATCCCAACACCTTCTGCTGCTTCCTTSTGGCCTATGCACCTAGATTTTTCCATGGGGTAATGGCTTTAAACTGGAAGAGGATAGGTTTAGATTAGATATTAGGAAGAAGTGATTTAYAGTGAAGGTGGTGARGCACTGGTACAAGTTGCCCAGGGAAGTTGTGGATGCCACATTACCASCAGTGTTCAAGGCCAGGTAAGATGGGGACTTTAGCAACCTGGTCCAGTGAAAAGTGTCCCTGCCCGTAGCAGGGGGGTTGGAACTAGATGATTTTTCARGTTCTTTCCAATCCGATCCATTTTATGATTCTATGATTTCCACCCTAAAGAAGCAAGTTGAAGGCACTGGAGGTGTGAAAGAATGCATATCTGGGTGTCTCTGTACATAAAGGTAGAATGCTGAGAAGCACTCCCTTTGCCTTCCTTTACATTTACATGTGCGGAATGGCACTGAGTGCCAGCATGAATGACTGTGTATTCCACTGCTGCAATATGAACCCAAACTTTCTGATCAATCTGCTCCAAAACCATTTATTGTCTTCACAGCAATGTGGATTTGCAATTCCAGCTTGAAATAGCATTTGTGAAAATGTGCTGTTCCAGACATCAAAGTTAATTGGAAGCATCCTGGATTTTAAACTGTACATTGTAAGAAATGATCTTAGCACAGGTTCCAAAGAGCTGCTGCAGCAATCCAACAGGGCACCATGCTCCACAAAGACTCAGTAGGGCTTCAGTTTGGCTCCCTGAAAACTGCTTTTTGGGGTTCACTTGCATTTCCATGGAGTTTTATGGACCAGCTCTGACCGAACTTCAGTGTTCTGGGTTCTCTAAGTAAATCAGTGGCTGTTGCATGAGCGATCAGTTTACCAGAGCTGCCACATGGATTRCCTGTGCATACAACTGCRAGGTGTTGTGCAAGTGCCACTKGCATGTGYATTTGCCTATGCAAATGKAGACACTTTATGGGGTTCATCTAAACACTGACAGCTCCTAGAAAAGCTGTACAGCTTAGTGTAGTGCAACCATTGATGGAAACAGGACTATTCCTTTCCATCCACTGATGGAACAACTATGTCTTCAYAGTTAATGTAACTAAATATAACAAGAAAACAAGCCTATATAAACKAAGAGAAAATGTGAGTCTGCATAAAATTTCCACATCTATTTCTTCCCAAGCTCATCTCTGATAGGTATCTACACATTGACCACACGCCAGAATGGGCTATTATTGTGAAAGACATGCATACTTTACATACATTGAATTGCTACATATGGAAAACAAGTTTCATGCCCTGACTGCTAGAGTTCAGAAAACAAYGTTTTCTTTTTCCTGAAAGATCGTGAAACTCAAGAAAAGGTATCCCATTTCACAATGTGGAAAACAAAAAATATCAGAAAGTTTCTAAATTTGTAAACCAAAGGGAAGGGGGGGAAGTGCAAAACATCACCACCCTCAGATTAAAATATTTGTATCTCCTCATTTCAGTTTCTTTTTTTTTTTTTTGTTTGTTTTGTTGTTGGTTTGGGTAGAAAGGAGAACTATGATCAATTTAAATTCACAATTACTTTTTTTTCCAGAAAATATTCTAAGAAGTCATTTTAACAAGATCAGAAATTTCCCAAAACATTCTTTGAGTAAGAAATCAAATCTGAACATTTCACAAAAGTTACATGGGTTTTGACAAATGAGAGCTTGTCTGTCCCCCAGAGAAGAGGCTGTCCCTTTCCCAAGGAAAAGTCAGTTTTGAAAAAATTCCAGCCCACATTATCAATTATGTAAGTCCTGTGYTTTTGCAACATCCATCTCAGTAGAAACTATAGCTAAAACTACGCATGTAAACATTACTTCAATTAATATGATCTGAAATATTTCATTGGATAAATTGAATAAATTGCTGTCATTATCTTTTTGCCTGAAACCTTCTTATAAAAACAAAATGAAATTACTGAATAAAATACATACACTTACAGTTTTTTTCTCTCCTGATCTGTCTCTCCATGACTAAGCTAACACTTGCCTACAAAAGTTAGCCTTGGGCCCTGTTGTACAGTCACCTCTTTTGTGTTTCAACATGCTGAGAACTTTTTTAAACTTAAAAAAAAAATATTGAGCTAAAAGAAGTTACTAGGGTTACTGTTTCTTGACTACTGTGGATATGAAAAAAAGATTTAGATATTTGTTAGGGTAAAACTATTCAAAATAACRGAAGAAGCTGTGGAGGAGCCTACCTAATCCTTCTTCTATATAAGAGCATATTAGACTTTATTACTGATGTATTGAACTTACCCTYAGTGGCATAGGGTAGCTAATACTTCCAACCAAAGCACAAATGAAAGGTGAGCCAAACATGCCAGAAAAAAATTCTAGTACAACTGTCGATAGAACAAAACACTTTCCTCAGAAAATGACAGGTACATCAAAAAATCTAGTTGATGGTCAGCACCAGAAATGCTTTTTCAGAAGTCATAACTATGAAAGAACTCCTGGGTGTCTGTGGC